>NC_085879.1:21735465-21737965 GCF_034702125.1 Engraulis encrasicolus
GTGCGTGCGTGCGTGCGTGCGTGCGTGCGTGTGTGTGTGTTTCTGACAGGGTTATAGGGGAAGGAAGGGGGTCTGACAGAAAGGGCACTCTGTCAAAGTCTGAGGCGGACGATGATTTGTCACTGTACCCTGGGAGGAGGAAGTGACTGGGGGAGCCGTGTGAATTGGGAGGGAAAGTAATCTCATCGCCCCCTGCTGGCAACGTTCCAAGCCCCTGCAACAAATGAATGTGTTTTTTCTTTGAAAAATTACATCTCGGCCCTGACGACGAAGTAGAAGTAGTGGCAGTCATATTATGGGCAAGTTGGCCCGTTTTATCGAATTGGGTGGTAAAATGTTCGGTTTTTCACTTATCTGAACTGATTTTAATATTCTTTAAAAAGCTAGTACAGAACTACACTGACTGGTATGTGTGACGTGTTTACTCCATGTAATTAGCATAGCCAAATTAGCATAGCCAAACATGAGCCAGAGAGGTGGTTACTCGTCACCACAGAAGCCACCATATCTACTAGAGAAGTTAAAACCAAACCAAAACAATCGCGTGTATATATGTGTAATAAGAAGACAATGTGGAACTCGCAGGATTACAAGAATGTGAAGATATGCGGAGAACTTGCGTTCATTCGCGTTCATTTGTTTCTCTGTGTTGTCAACGAGGCGCGAAGCAGAGCATGCTGGGAGCTGTAGTCCGCTTCCGACCAGATTGGCACAATTTCTATTTTTCTTAAAATAGCAAAAAACTACTCAGGATTTTCACAGGTAGTACTTCACCCTATTGTGTACCCTGAAAAATGTGTCTGGTGTTATAGTTCCTAGTCATATCTTTGTGGGATTTTTTTAAAAACTCGTCTATGGGAGTTTCAATAGGGTCGCCCTGGTGTTTGGAACGTAACCGCTAGGATCGCTGTTTTCCACTTTCCCTCCCAATTGAGGAGCAATATGCTGCTGGCCAATTTGTTTGCTATTTCAAACAAAGTAAAGAAAAGTTGTCATGTGCCACAGAGACATGCAGTTTCAGCATTTGTAAGGGTCTGGAATGAATGACTGTTTATGGATGAATTACTGGTATTTGTAATGCTAAACCTGAAATGTTGATGTGTATAGTATCTGTGTATATGGGTCTATATATTTTTTGTTCCATGTAAACCGTGAAAATATATATTTTTGTAAGTGCAAATGAAAGCCATTCTGAATAAAGCCGTGCAGCTCATTGCCCTTTTTTGTCTCTGCGAGACTTTCTTTCATAATTAGATATTGTGTGTCAGATAACTTTGTCCAAACTGAGTTTCGAGTCTGTTAAAGGTGGAAACGAGATGATGAAAAACATAACAATTGAACGTGTCTGAGTTGATTTGCGGTTAGTGCAACGGGAGGAGGGAGGCCCTTGGTGGAGCCGCGGGGCCCCCCCTTAATTCAATTCCTGCTCCGATTTTAATCGTGTAATTGGAGCAATTATTTAGCCATAGGAATCCATTTCACCTCTTTCTTTTAGATCCGAGATTGTCACTCTTTGTGACGCGCGCCAAGAGAGTTAGCGAGATAACCTGTTGTCATTGTTTTAGGTGCGCTGCAAATGGTGTTATAAGGGTAGAGGCAAGATGTGTATTTTTTCCCCAAAAAACTACAAATAGTGCTGAATAAGTGGTGTTTGAATCACACAGTGATGTTTTGTACCACAACATTCTGCAACCCATGACAGTCATTACAAATAGATATGGACGTTAGAAACGTAATTGTGCTCTTGAAAAAAAACACTTTTCATAGTTTGAAAATAACTAATGTGACATTAAAAGTAAAAGGGAAACACAGTTTTGCTGCAAGTTATTATTTCACAGGACAAATTAAAGTACACAAACAATGCAAAGTAGCTGTTACTTTCATGTGTTTATTTAACAATTACATTCATTTTAAAACATTTGATGCACTGAAGTCTTACTTCATTCAGTTCAGTTAATTCAGCACGTACATATCACAGTTATGCATATACAGTACACAAGCTTACATGATGCTAAAGACTTACCCTTCCTCAGTTTCATAAAAAAGTGTTTTACAATCAAGCCCATCATTTGCAAACTGATGTAATTTTAGATGCCTTAAATTATAGGCCTACCTTTTCAGAATTTAACTCAACAAATAACATTTCAGATGGCATGTTAAAATTGGACTGGACCATGTCATGAACTGGAATTAAATGTCCAAAAATGAGCACACTGACAAGGAGACAGACAGACAGACAGACAGACAGACAGACAGACAGACGCACGCACGCATGCACGCACGCACGCACGCACACGCACGCACGCACGCACGCGCGCACACACACACACACACACACACACACACACACACACACACACGGTCCTGCCCTGCTGTGTCTTGGCAGCTTAAAGAAAGAGACCATCACTAACAAATGGAAACAGTGTGACAACCATTGTGCTATGTCAAATACACCGCAAAGTTCCCTCAACATCCTTTTCCCATGAATGTAGTCTCTCTT
>NC_085879.1:21745465-21747965 GCF_034702125.1 Engraulis encrasicolus
AGTGTGCTTTCAATGATATAGATTTCAAATTTAAACTGTTAAACAAATGAATAGCAGTGCAGTTGTAATGCAGTTGTAATGCTCACACTACCCTGGACTTGTCAGTATCTGAGTTTTTTTTTTCTTCTTCTTCAGCCTTTTCCGAGATCCTGGTCATTGTAATGGGGGCAGCGCTTTGTTTACATTTCAAAAAAACATTTTTATTTATTCCTAAAAACATCCAAAAGATTATACAACATCAGAAGACAACTAGCAAACAGCGGTACCTTTTGGGAAAATATTTGGAGTAGGCCAATGTTAATTTTGTTTTAATGTAAACAAACGCTGCCCCCATTATAATAGCTCATATCTCGGAGAGGGCAGAGCCGAAAAATGTGGCATCATCGAGTACGGACAAGTCAAGGGTAGCGTGAGCAATACAACAGCATATTGAAATTGACTGAACTGGTCCTTTAAACCCTGAATATGAGGATGAGGGTGAGGATGTCCACCACAGTGACCTATGATAGTGCACTGAATATTATAGTCTATCATAGCAACACAACTCATGTTGCATTAAATGTACAGTTGGATAATTACTACCAGTGTGGCAGTGCCAGCTCTGTCTATATGTGAGCAGGGAAGCGGCAGTAGCAGCAGCAGCAGTCATGCAAAAAGAAAAGGCCGCGCCACCCCAGGTCTACCTCCGCGATTCGTCATATTCGGCTGAGATGCCACGCCGGGGCTCCGAGTCGATGCATAAGGCAGACGAATATGTGCCCCACGCCAAGGTGAAATCATGTTGTGATGCAATTATCATCTATTGCTTCCTGTAATCGTATCAGATCTCTGTTTAACAATAATCTCATGTTGAATGTCTGGGACCCGGGCTCCTCACTCTCTCTCTCGCTCCCCTCCGCGCTTTATTGTTCTCCACTCTGGTACGAAGCAATTGAATTGGAGGCTGCGCTATTGGATTTTTGCTCTGTAGAATAAACTGGAATCCTATTTTTGCTGGAAATTATCAATACATCTTGCCCAGGAAAAGTAAGAAGACACAGATTCGGAGGAAGGCCCCCAGGCTTTGAGGGATGACAGACGTTCGGCAGTGGTTAGGGAGGAGATCTGCAGTCCTGACTGTGTGTGCTCCTTTCAATAACATTGGAATAAATCAAAATGACATGTCTTTGACGACTGGCATCACTTTGACATACTGAAAGCCGAACTTGTGGTGGACGTGGTGGAGAGAGACTGCCCTGATAAGGAAAGAGAGTTGAGACTAAGTACAGCACACATATCATGACTGCATGTTAGTTACTCATTGTCTACAGTTGATTGTTTACTTGTTAACATAACTTACATAACAACCCATCTCACCACATGGGTCTACTACTACTCATGGTGGAGCTGGTGGAACTAGACTGCCCTGGGGTACATTTCTCGAAAGCGTAGTTGTTAGTCTGTTAGAAACTTGGGTAGTTGCCAATGGGAAATTGTTTTGCAAACAGCAATAATGTAGATAGCAACTATGGTTTTGAGAAATGCACCCCTGTTCTGCAGAGAGAGTCGTAGTAAAGTCCACTACAGTACAATTCTTGGTAACACTTTACTTGAAGCCAGCGTCATATATTAACAGTGTCATAATAGTGTCAAAACATGGCACAGTCATGAACGAGTCATAAACATGATGTCAATGTCATAAATGTTTTTGTTAGGGCTGTATATACCATAACAGAATGTCACTTATTGACAGTCATAAAATGTTTATGACATTGACATAATGTTTATGGCACCTGCATGACTGTATTACGACAATGTTATGACACTGCTATGTCATACGTATGATGCTGGCGTCAAGTAAAGTGTTACACATTTCTTATACTTACGGTTGCATGTTGTTCTTTACTTACCGTTCACTGCTGTTTGTTTACATGTAAACAATACTTACATAACACTCAGTCTCACCAAAAAGCCTCTTCCAATAGGTCCCATATGTTGTCCCTGCTTGCAGTGCAATAAAAACAAAACACACACACACACACACACACACACACACACACACACACACACACACACACACACACACACACACACACACACACACACACACACACACACACACACACACACACCAGGGCTTGGCATTAACTTTTTCACCCACCTGCCACTATGGCTAGTGGTTTCCCCGAGTTACTAGCCATTCAGGTATTCCACAAGCCACAGATTTTATAGTGTTTTTTTCTTTATCATGATAGTGTACATTTAACCTCAAAAGATGGGGAGCTAAAGCAAGATTAGACTATAACTTTCTACATGGAAGTATATCAATCAAATAGAAACTGAGTTATTAAGCTTTTTCTTGAACTTAAATACAAACAATTGATACACAAGGGTCAAACAACAGAGTATAGGCTACTATGATGCGCATGTCATACCAAGGAATAAGCTGCCAGCCAAATTGGCTAGTGACACTGAAAGCATTACTAGCCATAGCCAAGTTTTACCAGCATTTGGCTGGTTG
>NC_085879.1:21755465-21772965 GCF_034702125.1 Engraulis encrasicolus
AGAAGGAAAGGGCATATGCAAATAACACAAAATATGTGCTTGCTTTTTGCATTTCCTAAAAATACTGCACAAATGCTGCATAAACGACTATGCCAGTAGCACATATTGGAAAATGACACATATGTCACATTTTGAGGAATACTGCGTCTGCGTTGCATAACACTTTGCTTATACTTTGTTTTCTTACTGCTTTAGGAGGGAGGGTGGTGGTGGTGTTGGTGTGTGGGGGGGGGTGCAGAGAGGAGAGAGGGTGACAGAGACAGAGAGAAGGATGAAGAGGGACAAAGAGAGAAAGACGGGGAGAAAAGGCACAATAGTGAGCTAGAGAGAGAGAGAGAGAGAGAGAGAGAGAGAGAGAGAGAGAGAGAGAGAGAGAGAGAGAGAGAAAGGTGAGATATAAGGGTGAAGTCAGAAACAGAGGAAGAGGAAGAGAGAGAGTAGATGAGAGATAAGTACAGTGGACGAGAGAGAGAGAGAGAGAGAGAGAGAGAGAGAGAGAGAGAGAGAGAGAGAGAGAGAGAGGAGGAGGAGAGAGAGAGAGAGAGAGAGAGAGAGAGAGAGAGAGAGAGATGTGCAGGTAGCCAGCTTTAAAAGTTGCTGTGCGATTGGGTTTCTTCTTCCTCTACCTAGCTAGCTCCTCACCTCCAGGCCAAGGCAGGCTGGCTGGAAATAGATATGTCAGAGTATCGCTTTCGCCCCACCTATATTCAGAAAAACCATTTTCTTTTATCACATTAGCTTTTATTGCTGCTCACAGGTTTGCCCTGGCTTCACTGCAATCCAATATTTCACCTTAGGGCCATCCACTCTCTCTTTCTTTCTTTCTCTCACCCTCTTCCTCATGTTCTACCTCTTTCCTCTTCCCTCTCTTCCGCTCTTCCTCTTCCTCTGCTGGGGTAGGGAGGGTATGAGCTGGACACATACTGTACTGTACCAAAGCCAGGTTTAAAAGGCACAGCACTTCTCAATAGCCCACCAATCCATATTAAATGAATTCTGAGGTCATTATGAATGTGTCACATAAAGTCTAGGGCAGGAAATGATTGCTTTGTGATCTACCAGTCACGTTAATTGATATGGGTGCTTCAGGTATCATTACCTTCACTTGCTCTCACCACTCACTTTGCTTTCTGCGAGGAGTCTTCAAATCCAAACCAAAGGTGCTTGGAACTGGTTGGTCCATGACATCAACATATGGATGCACGATAAAATCCTGTTTTAAAGCAACACTAAGTAATTGTCCTCTTTGTGTGGAACCCTACTGGCTGAGTGTGGGATTGCAGAGAGAGGGGCCCACACCTCCAGACTTACGCAGTGGGGCTGTAGCCGATGAAGGGTGGCAAAGCAAACTCTGAAGGGATTTTAAACTTGTTCGGACTTCAAGAAGAAATAAAAAAAGAATTGGAAGCTTTTTTTGTAAGGCGGGGGAAAACTAGCTACTGTGCCTAATATTTCTAGGCTACTGTATTTCAATGTGCTGTATGTACGCCAGGTCATTATTGTTCAGATTTGGGACGTGAAAGTTGAATGTTGGAAGACACTGTAGTTCCACCCATTTCCCCACAACAGTCCTCCTCATAAAAAATGTTCATCACCGCCATTAAAACGACATAAGTCGTTCAGCCATGACACACCTGTCACCTAGGCTTCATCATGATCACCTTTGTTTTGAAAGCGTCCCCACGGGGAGAGAGAGAGTCACCACCAACCAAACATTCCGCTCCGCTGGTTATTAGACTATCCTGCAAATTACAGCAATCACTTTCCGAGGGCAATCAACAAATGCGTTTTCCAGAACATTCCACCTGTCCCTCCCAGGATGCCAGCGCTGTGCTGCATTACGGCGCTGATTTGGGGCTCTGTGGGTATGTTCGTCATTGTGTTATAGGGGCCAGGGCTACATACAGATGATGAGCGATAGGCCCTGCGAGAGAACACCAAAGTCTTACCGCCGAGCTGTCCATTTGTCACAGGGTGTCACTCTATTCTCACGAGAAGTCGCGAGGTGGGGGGAAGATGGAGATGGTTATCTCTGGCTGACTTGGTGTGTGTGTCTGTCTGTCACACACACACACACACACACACACACACACACACACACACACACACACGCACACACGCACACGCACACACACACCAGGACCTGTTGGGAAGAGAAATAAATAAATTGCATGGTTTCAGTTTGACAGTGGGGAGACCTCCTCCCATTCAATAGATGGTGTCTGGTCTCATCCAATCAAACAAGGCTTTATTGCCAGATGATGACCTTGATTAGATCCTATCTAGGATCCACTTCTGTCTTATCTAGGAAGCATTGGGTACAAACCAAACATACCATCTGAAGGTGTGTGTGTGTTCGTGAAACAGAAGTGCTTAAATTCAACTTGATCTTTGCTAAGAGTGCTTTACAAGAATGGCATGGATCCCCCCTTAGGGGCCTGATTGTCCATAGAGTTGCTATGGCCATGACCTTTGGTTTCCGTTTGCATTCATCAAGACATCTTGACCATCGCAAGACAAATGAAATGGCACAGAAATATGACACGAGTCCCCGTTTTGATGGATAGGCACTGCAGGCTGGATGGAGAAGAATACAGCCTCTTGTCCCGACTGGGGAAGGTTGTCTGACACTTGTTCTGTTCGTGTTGGCTCTTGTTGTTCCTGCTTCGGACACGTGCAATCGGAACTGCTGAGTTTGGAAGATGATGACAATTTTATACAGTGCGTTGTTTTTAATTCGTGCTACCCTGCAACAGAGGGACTCTCAGTTGATACCGTCATTGTAAATGGCATTGCAAATATTGACACTCTGTAGTCTAAAAGGCCCACAATGTCAAGCAGAAATACACAATAGTCTTTGGCGCGTCCTTAAATTGTGAATCATTAAAAAAACCCTGCTTTTTGACAATGTAAATGTGACTTTGAATTCATATTGCTACGTAACAAGAGCCTACATAGCTGTTTACTACTATTTGCACACTGTCATATGTCTTGCAGGTTTAATTATTTTTTCCCTTCCCATAACACCATGCACATTAGGCTGTTGCCTCAAGAGAAAAGGCAACAAAATTATAAATGAGAATCATACATTACATTAGCATATTTTGAATCCCCAAACAAAACATAGGCAATATGCAATATTTGCATATGATAGACCTAGACCTATAGAAAAAGAAAGGCTGTAGGCCTACACTGAGGCTTTTGACATGATTTTATATATGGCAGGACTTGAAGTAAGCTATACTGTAATTACGAGTCAACTTGAAGGCCAAAGTGCACCATGGGGGGCCAAGGGATATCAGTCTTTCCTTTACATTAAAAAACGCTCAATCTTTTTACGCCACCCGCCTCAGCTCTCCCTCCCCTGTTTGTCATTAATCGCTTAATTCCAGTAAAGCTACGTGTCCACAATAGCGCGCTGTCTCCCCGCTAATGCTCCGGTGATTAAGCATTTAGCGCGCCTGATATTAGCCAGCAGGTCCCGCAGGCAGCACGGAGAGAGGGGAAGAAATGCCTTCGGGGGGTGAAGTCGACCAGCCGGGTATGTAAGCTGCCGTGGAGACGGGGGCTGGTTAATGACACTGACCCGAACCTCCCCAACAGCCATTCAATTCAACAATAATAACCGCCCCGGCTCGGGAGCTGATTTATGGCATTGGGGCTAATAATTGTCAATCGGTGGCGGCCCGAGAATAATGCCCAGTATGCTAAATAAAATATGACCCCTCTCAGTCGTCCGCGCAGCGTGTACGAATGACCCCGCTTGAGTTTACACTTGCAAGAATGGATGGGGGGGACCCTACAAGGGCCAGGCAAGGGTCGCTGTGGACGAAGCTGTGACCACGTGCAAATCTACCCTAGTCCTATACATACAAAGTGCAGATGGCACATTAGGTCGAATTTATTGTCAAAAGTGTGCCGTATTCATTTACCGCAAGCCTAAAATGCGTTTACTGTTTTACAGCTTATAGCACACATGCCTGTAGCCTAGTATTTTATTCAGGCAATAGCCAAATAGCCCACTACTAGCCAGCAGCAGGCAGTTGTTGACAAACCCACCTTATTTTCAAAGATAATACTAGACAAATATGATTGGATATTGTAGTTCTTACTCGAGACAAGTGCACACCGGCAATCAATTGTGAAATGCCTTCAAAAGGAATACCCTGAATATGAGGCGAGCTGTTTTGAGATGACGGCTGTGTTGTAGGTTGTGGGCCTGCCCCGTCCTGGCGGGAATCTAATGAGGGTCATTGTTAAACCAACGCTACATAAAGCGGGATGAAACGATGACAGGGAACTCCGATAAGAAT
The DNA here is from genome assembly GCF_034702125.1 of Engraulis encrasicolus. Taxonomy (NCBI): domain Eukaryota; kingdom Metazoa; phylum Chordata; class Actinopteri; order Clupeiformes; family Engraulidae; genus Engraulis; species Engraulis encrasicolus. Next base: position 21,759,779 of record NC_085879.1, read on the forward strand.
TTAATTCCGTCTCATTTTAGACAATTTTATGAATCAAATTCTTGAGGACTGGCAAGAGATTAAATGATCACATCTTTACGAAATCTTATTTCGGCGCGGGTCGATGGCATTCTTTCTGCCGTTAATGTCAACTTAGAGGTTGGAGTAATTTAGTAATTGATTCCGAGCACAACATGTAGCCCGGGCTCGAGCGGCGTTGGAGGGTAATATGTTTGCTAATACTATCCCCGCAGAATAAGATTTTTATGCTAATCAGTCTCTTCTTTCCTCTCTCTCCCTGGCTGGCCTTTGGACACTTGGGGAGCCCTTCCACTGTAGGCCACGCCGCCGTGTGGGCCAAGGCAGGGACTCCAGATATCTCTTTCCAAGTCCATGCAGCCGACTAATTTGATGGCTAGCTGTCCGATAATGTAGACAGACACATTTGATGTAGGCTAGGCCTATTTGCATGCGCCGGTCTTCAGGACGATGCACAGTTTGAGCCTATATCAAACAATAGCCAAGAAATTAGCAAATACACTGTTTCTGGTGGTTATGTTCCCATGTTATTATATAATCAACATAATCGTGATTATGTGCACCACCACCACCACCACCACCATCATCATCATCACTTTTAACCATTTATGTGCCCAGTCAAGCACCAACAACAATAAAAACAGTTAATACTCTAACAATAATATCAGGTACAGTATTATCAAATGAGGCCACCTTTCACTAAATTATTATTATTATTATTATTATTATTATTATTAGGCCTATCTGCTGCCAGACTAAAAAAAAATAGCAGGCCTACTGCTAGGCTACTACTTTGTTGTGATATGACTATAGGTGTGGTAATATTCCGAGGACAGGTGAATATCACCACCATCAGGTTTGTCCTCAAGCAGCCGCTGAATCAGCGTGCCGAGGTCAGGGAAATCAGAGCAGACACATGTGTGTCAGGAGAAATCACTCCGCTGTGTCATCTGATAAGCGCGCTATGACGCCACCACCACCACCGGTAATTTCCTCTTTTATCCCGCGTGCCTGCTGGAAAACGTCGTCGTTGTCGTGAATGTGGAGGATGTGCAACGTTTTGACAGCGCGTAGAAAATGTGATTGACTGAAATGTTGAGAGTTATATATTTTCAAAGCAGATAACCAAAGCGCGTTTATATAGGCATAGGCTGCTATTGCAACTGATTGACTGGGCCGAGTGACTGATTGAATGATTGATTATGGGAAGGTCGACGTAGGCCACCCGTCCCCTTGGACACGCTTGCCCACCATAGGACCCGGCGTTTATGCTGCAAAAAACATCCGCATTGTGACAGGTCATGGTGGCCTAAAGTCTAAAGCCCTGCCGTAAACCCAAAACGTCACTAGACGCCTTTAAGGTACTGGCTAATTTGCATTTTCTTCTCCGGTGTCGTTCGGCAGCAGTATCATATATATTTTCAGTCCCAAGCGAGTTGCGACACTTGCACTTGATAAATGTTTAATGCGCCATATTTAGCGTTGACGTTCCCTGGGGCTCAATGGCCACCCGCTTTACGCACGCCCTTATTAATTTCCGCTTTGATAACGCACCGGTTTGTTTAGGCGAAAAGTAAGACATTATGGTTAAAAGTGACAGCGGTTCCTCCCATTCCCTCTCTTCGCTTTCACCCTCCTCTGTTGTTGTCTTTTCCCCTTTTTTGTGCGCTTGATACATCCATCCCGTTTGGACTAGCAGACAATGCGATTCTGTCCCTCCCCATTGTCAGTTTACCGACGGCGCATTCCACATTCACTGACAACCACAACGTGTTAAAGAGTTCGGGGAAGGCTTTCTCCAAACGGCGCTGTCTTTTGTGTTTGCTATGTGAAAACGTAAATTTAGGGTGCTTTGTGCACCACCCATTTTACCTGATTTATTGACGCAAACCCATGCGGTCGCTGTCATTTACGAGTCGTTAAATCTCAAATTGACTACTGGTTTACAGCTATTAAACCATTATCGCGTACTGTTCATCACTGATAGTGTACACTTTTACGATTCTCTCTCAAGATGGTGCTTAATTTGGAGTGCTTTTACGTGCACAGCCTGTTGACCTGTTTATCTGCGTCAAGGGGAACGCAGCGCACGCATTATTTTAGTTAATTTACGTTCGCAAGTTGCGTGCGTAAAACGTGTGCATTACAAAGTCTAAATGCTCACACACTCCCTCCACGTGTGTGTGTGTGTGTGTGTGTGTGTGTGTGTGTGTGTGTGTGTGTGTGTGTGTGTGTGTGTGTGTGTGTGTGTGTGTGTGTGTGTGTGTGAAAAAGAGAGAAAAAAGACAGAGAACATTAAGATAGTCTACAACTGCGCATCCAAGTAGCAAAAGGTCTACAAAAGAATCAAAGGAGATTTAATTCCGCCCCAAAAGATGGTGAAACCAGTTGATCGCATAAAGGGAGATGTTGAAAGTATAAAAGAGGGGCGTTTCAATGACTGGTGGACTATAGATATGGCGAATAAATAAAGGTCTGTCTGAATGGGAGAAACGGATGGCGAAAAGGCTATAATTCCATTGGCCTCGGCAAAATATTCCAAAGGACTTCTTGGCTCATTGTGCCTTATTAGATTATTTTGCTCCGAGATGACGCTTCTTCTTTGCCAGACGCGTGGAGGGAGTGCGGTGAGCCAGTTGGTCTTTGGTGTCAGTAATGAGATTAGGCATTTGGTACAACTTTTAGCCACAACTCGAAAGAAAGGAGGAGAAAAAAACATTAACATAATAGGGCCAGGGTTGTGGCAAAAAGAATGAACTTTTTTTCCTCGTCGTTTATCTTTTTTTGAAAAGGGGGTGAACCGAGGGTAAAACGAGAGAGAAAGAAAACAAACTTAAAACGCTGCCACTGTTTTGAAAAATCAACCCAGAATAAAAAAAACCCCGCTTGACGGCTTCATTGGAATACGCTCATAAATTTTAATCAGACTTTCGCGAGCGCACTTTGCACACCGGGCTGCCTGGACGTGCTCGCGATGAATGCGTCTGCTTTCTTTTGGCTTTAGTGCTCAAAAGATTGCCCCATAATATCCCCCTAGCCGTTGTCTTACCATCTTAACAAAAAATCCTGCCAACTAGATATAAGGATCATTATGGATAAAAAAAAACATGACTATAAGACATTTTGTTAATAATCTGCAAACGTCTGTGAATTCTTCCTTGTCAGTTGATTCACCTCTCAGTTACACTTGCAATATCAAACACAGGTCATCAAAACAAAACAAAATGCATTAAAACAAAACAATAGACTGGAATTCATATTGCCTATATTATTCAGAAAGTTGTATGATAATATTGACATTGGAAATGTGCTTTGGGACGATAGGCTATTTATCCACAATTAAAACATGTTCTTACAGTTGTGCAATTCCTAAATTATATTTAAATACACACATAGTTCAAAACAGAAAACAACGCAGATAATATTTGCCTAAAATCACAATAGATTTGGCAAAGAGCAACAGCATCTATTGCACAAAGTTGACCTCCAGAGCTGAGGGCTGGAACAAGAGATCATCCTGTTATGGTAACAAAATTAAGCATTCGGCTAACATTGTAAACCCACACGCTTTGATTACTATTTCACCAGTTTGTTATTTTCATTACCTGGACTTTATTTGCCCTTTAACGGCAATAACAACTCACAAGAAACTAATTACGAATTATTTTAATAAGATAACACCGTGGAACTGGCCTACAAATAGGCAGCAATGCAAAAACAAAACATTCTTCGGCCCTTTTGAAAAAGCATTTGGTGGGTTTTGTTAGCAGCCTAAATAAAATAGTTGCAGGCTATTATTTTACTTTCACCCTCAAATCACACACATTAGATTACGAAATAATGGCTTTTACTTAAAGCATATTAGCCTATTACATTATAGGCCTATGATTTGCACATATAATCCTTCACTAAACAACAACAACAACAACAACAACAACAACAACAACAACTCAACAAAAAAAGAACAAGAACAATAATAATACTAATAATAATAATAATAATAATAATAATAATAATAATAATAATAATTGTATTTATCTTATTAGAATAGCCTTTTGTTTTGAGCAGTGCCAGAGAGCAGTGCCAGAGATAATCGAATAGTGAATTCGATTATCTCTGTTGTGTTTTCGATAGCATGCCATTATTATTGTTATTACTGGAGTGCAAACCAAAACAATATGTGCTGATATTCACCACATTTCTTATACACACATGGGGATGATATGCATCCACGAGGAGTCTGATCGTTATCATTTTCAATCATGCGTAATTGCAGACAAAACACTAAACCTTAATATTAGAACAGACAAGGGCCGACGTTTTACGCATACAACGCCACGCGCTGTCCCTCTTGCAATAAAAGTGGCGGCAAATCGGCTTGTGGCTGAAATTGAACATTCTTACAAGGCAACTATTGCAGCCTATATGGCAATCGCGAGGCTGCACTCCAGGCCCTCTGAGGCAAAAAAAAAAAAATAGGCAAGGGACCACGGAGCAGCACCGCATCACAGAGAGAAGAACGGAGAAGGGGAAACCGTATCGAAAATTCAGCCCTGGGTATACGGTCGGTTAAAAGGCTTAAAAGCTTGGGGAAAATTGGATCAGGGAGAATCGTCACCCAACTTTCATTATTTCCAAGTGGTGTGATTAAATTAAAGGGCAAGATGGTGGTTAGAGAGGAGAGGGCTGGATGGCGAGGGAGAGGGGGGTGGTGGTGATGTTGGTGGTGGTGGTGGGGGGGGTGTTCGGGTGGGGAGGTGTGTGTGGGTGTGTGTGGTGGTGGTGTGGGGTGGGGAGGGGAGGGGGGCTGGTGCGTAATGGCGCGGTATTAAATTCTAATTAGAGAAGCAGGGGATCAATGATAGGGAGGTTGGACAGCCCGGTCCCCCAGTGCCAGCCCAATAGACTGATGAGTTATTGTCATGTAAAAAAGCGCCAGCAATAAGACCCAAACGCTGTGCTATTGTCCAAGCGGAAAGAGCCAAGTTTATTATGAGGACTATATGCTCTGGAGACCTCGGGCTAGGCGGCTCTTTGGGAGGCTTTTGATAAAACAAGGCTCAGCGCCTTTAAAGGAGGGCAGTTTTGGAGCGGGCGCTGAGCAGTGCACATCTAGCCACGGTTCCTGGCCTCCTTCAAACCAGTAAAAATCCAAGTCACATCTTCCCCACAAGTCAGTACGCCTCGTGTTATTTTTTGTATGCCTGCCTCGTCATTTGAGTCCGATTTGAAATCTCGCCGTTCTCTGGTTTTTCTCTGGGAGTGCGCCTTTCTTTCTTCACTGAGCCTTTTCAATGTATAAAATGGAGTATTCTTACCTCAATTCATCCGCCTACGAGTCATGTATGGCCGGGATGGACACGACGAGCTTGGCTTCAGCCTATGCGGACTTCAGCTCCTGCAGCCAAGCCAGTGGCTTTCAGTACAATCCGATAAGGACCACGTTTGGGGCCAGCTCGGGGTGTCCCTCGCTCACACCGGGCTCCTGCAGCCTTGGGACGCTGCGTGACCACCAGAGCAGCCCTTACGCCGCAGGTAAGACACCCAACAACTTTGATTCACTGGCTGAGGCACGCTAGAATCTCTTCCTCGGTATATAGGACGCGTTGATTGCATTTGAAAATGGAAATGTGTTTAGTATTTACCAAACGAAATTTGCTTACACAAATGAAAGAATTTATCACGTTAGAAGCGATTGCAGGCAAGGGGTAATTCGGTTACGGGGTTACACTATCCCTGTCACACCCTAACCGCCAACAAAATTATCTTAAGCTGCCAAAATGATCGGCATAATTTATTTACTTTGCGATGAGACATAAAGCTTCGAAAATAATGAAATAACCAAAGGCTTAAGCTCATTATTGGCACTGGATTGAAGTTGCACCGGTATCCGAAGTGGAAGACGAACACATTTACAACAACTTTCCAAACAATTTTGGAACAGTATGTAATTAACCACATATCATATTCAATTACAACAGCGACAGAATACGGGCTGATCATAATCAATTATAATCATATTAATCAATTTGATTTCATGAATCTAATCTAGTGTGAGATTCTTTTTTATCCAATTTAGCCAATTTATCACCAATGCAGCCTTTAACGCATGGAATCACCCAGAATAACACCACTGCCCTTCACCTGTGTAATTTTACCTCACTCATACAGGTATTCTAACTTTCCTCTTCTCTCTCCACAGTTCCCTACAAGCTGTTCACAGACCACGGTGGCTTGAACGAGAAGCGGAAGCAGAGGCGCATCCGAACCACCTTCACGAGCGCCCAGCTGAAGGAGCTCGAACGGGTGTTCGCTGAGACCCACTATCCAGACATTTACACGCGCGAGGAGCTGGCTCTGAAAATTGATCTAACAGAAGCCAGGGTGCAGGTATGGCAAGCTTTCTGCCCTATGCCAAGGCTTCGAGAGGTATAACTTAGGATGTTGATCAAAGGCTTCTAGAATGACTATTACATTTTACAACATTATACGAAGCTGCACAAGCCCATGATATATCACGATATCACACATTTTGAGGCTTAGTAAACAGTGTCATTAGGTATGCATATTTTCAGCTCAAAGGCCTCAAATGACTAATTGTCTATCCCTGTTTTCCCTTCATGTAGGTTTGGTTCCAAAACAGACGCGCCAAGTTCCGCAAGCAGGAGCGTGCAGCTGCAGCCGCTGCCGCCGCTGCTAAGAACGGATCTGGCAAGAAGTCGGACTCCCGGGAGGAGGACAGCAAAGACACTAAAGCCACAGACCCCGACAGCACGGGTGGCCCGGTGCCCAACTCAAACCCCCCTTCCAGCTGCGGCGGCCCCAGCCCCACGGGCGGACAGGTCAACAGCACCGGAAATGGACCGGTGGAGCAAGTGAAGACGACCACGACCATGACCATGGGCGGCAACGTTCCTAGCCAAGGATGGGCCTCGGCTCCAGGATCCATCACCTCGATACCCGACTCACTGGGCGGACCGTTCGCAAGCGTACTGTCGTCTTTGCAAAGACAAAACGGAGCCAAAGCCACTTTAGTGAAGACCAGCATGTTCTAGCTGATGTGCTTGAGGAATGGAGAAAGTGTGTCAGAGCGGTGTGAGGAGATGAGAGAAAAACAGTTTACCCTTCATGACAGAACAGCATTGACTCAAAAATGGAGGAATGCCAAACAATATGACACTTGTTTCCCTTCACGTGGTTGACTAAAACAACTAAAGAGACCAACGCTACAAGTCATCACGTGAACATTTGACATTCGATGACATCAATCTCGCACTAAAAAAAGCTGGATCATCAAAGTGATATTTTTTGTTACCTCTTGTGTGTCGTTTGTTTATTTTTATTTGTTTCGTTTCAGAGTAATTGTGGTCAGTGCCATCTCTGCTAGATTGAAATAATAGTCTACAAGTGTGCATCTCTCCAGAACATCTCTTTGACATACTCGAACCGATTATTGTCTGAAGAAAATGGCGCTGCTCAACATTTGTTTACAGAAGGACTTTTGTCATTTTTATGTGTTCTCTAGAATATGAACAGCAAGATCCCAGATTTGTCATTTGGGGTCAAAAAAATGAATGTTTTATTTTTGTTTTCTTTTCATTATGCTGATTTCCCCAAACATTTAGCGAACCGTTTTATGGGCTATAGAAAAACAAAACGAAATGTCTTTATTGGTGACATTATTAAGCAAAATTATTCCCTAAAATGGCACAAGTATACATTTCACTATTGACAAAAACGTAAATGTTTTGTGTGTCTTTCTACGGCTGTGTTTTTGTGGCTCAAATGTATAGTGTTAATATGTATTCTTGTCCTCGATAGTCAAACATAGGCCATATCCCCCTTGTAGGTCATTAAGGGTCGTTTTTAATGTTTTACAAAGCTACCACTGGCGATTTTACGTTTGAGAAAAACGAAGGAATGGATGCAAAACATTGTATTTATTTCGGTATTATTTGCATGTTGTCCTTTCCGTCCAATTTTATAATAATTTCCCCTATTTTGTGAGCATACTGTAACATGTTTTTTGTCCAGGACTTGACGATTATTTATATGTAGGTAATGGATGCTTATATTTAAGAAGGAAATATTTCTACATGTGCACATAGTTTTTCAGGTGTACCATTGAAATGGTTGTTGATGATAAAATAATAATAATTATCATTATTGCTTTGTCATACGTCTCCTTCATTTTCATATACTGTGACAAACAACAAAATAGTTTTGATATCTACAACTATTAGATGTCAAAACTTTTTTTTTTAGTCCAAAAGCTATCAGCACCCAAAAGCTGTAGAAAGCATTTATTCTACAACAGCAATGTCATAGATTATGTTCTTCAAGTGTAATAGCCTATTTAAATGGACTAAAACACGATTGGCTTCTTATTGTTTTCTTCTATAATTTAAATATATATTCACATTATTGCCTCATTAGTTATGTAGGATATACAAGACTTTGATAATGTACTACAAATTAGTGTAGCTGTCTGGGGAAGTTGCCAAAAGCGGTTCGCCAATACTGCGCCTAGCCAACTTCAGCACCATGGACAGCGCAGCGCGTCTGAACGGCATTGCCGTCGACGCACACCGCAAAGACAGAAAAGGGCTATGGGGGGGTGGGAAGTGTAGAAGTTTAAAGAAAGAGAATGAGAGAAACTGTTGTGTTGGAGAAACCCAGAGCAGGAGAAAAAACGTAATAAATAAGTAGCAAGTTTTTTTTTTTAGATTCTTTATTTATAAACATACAATATGCTGTAAAGCCATTGCATTTGAACATCAAATTCATCTATGTTCGGGTAGTATTTAGGTGAATATCACAATAAATATAGACCTCAGACGTAAAATATCTTTTTTCCCCTCCAAGGTATAGAGCTATCTTTTCTCCTAGACGACATCAAGTCTCTGGTAAAATGCCCTTGTCCGGATGTAACCTATATCAACATACCTAATTAAACATAACGAAATATAACCAGGCAGTGCTCGGACACACTGGCTATACAAGAAGAGAAAAAAATATGATAACAGAGTAAAGAGTTCAAATATATTCAAAAATGCTTCAATGGTTCAAAAACAAAAAAAAGAGAAGAAAGAATAGATAATCTGAAATAACATATTTTGTCGGTGATGCCTCTGTTTGCTTACACTATACATTCCTACATCAGCAATGGAAGAGGCAGGTGGCACGAGTGATTGCGTATTTTCTTGTGTGTGTGCATGCGTATGAGTGTGTGAATGTGTCTGTACTACTTGGAAAAAACAACCTTGTGATCTTAAACCCATGCTGTAGTCTGTGTGGAGTGGACCAGTGTTGATATGATGAAATACGAACACATTCAGACCGAGAGGTTTCTGGTCTTAGTTTTTAGTGTTTCGGTTTTTCTTTTTGTTCTGGGATTTTAACAGGGAAATCAAATCTTTCCCTAAGGCAAAAAAATAAGTAAGAAATTGACACTCAAGTTTCTGCCCACTAGAACAAAATGATCCATTTTGCTTCTCGTATAATAGCACAGACAACTTTCTTATATATATAATAATGCATCCCCATCAGACTTTATCACAAAATATTTAGCCCCTTTTCAAATATACATCATCGCCTCCTTTTCAGTCAGAGAGTAATGCACGATTCTGCATAAAGAAAAAAAAAGTCTGAAAGAAAGCAAGCCGAGAAAAGAAAAGGAATACAAAAATGAAACAGACAAATGGATACCTTAACTAGCACATGAAGCCCTATGCACCCCCTCCAAAAACACAAGCCCCCTTTCCCAAAAAAGCAGAAAAAATAAAGATTTAACTGGTTTTAACTGGGATATCCTACATGTAATGCTTCTCTATGAAGATAACCACCTTGCAATGTGTGCTCAAAGCTCCAACAACCATTGGCTACAAACAGACAGACAAAATACTCCATCTTTGGCTTCCACCAAAATGACTTGACATTCAGCTGCGAGTGTAATACATACGCGTTTCCCTCGTTTTTTCCTAAGGCACATATCATATGGGGTCCAAACAAAAAATGTGGAACAGAGAGACAGTGGAAAAGAACAGGGGAAAAAAGTCGGACCGGAAAAAGCAGCAAGCGAGGATGGAGAATAGGCGTGTTCACAGTGAATTACACAGTGCTAACTAAACACCCAAAGAGTCAAATTTAACACTTGCGTGTTGATTCGACTCTCAGAGGGGTTAAATGAACACTGTGTGAATTACTGTGTGAAAGTGTGTGATAAAAAGCACCCTTTGAAGCAGCACTGACGACATAGTAGAGACACAGCTGGCGTGATGTACATTCCTATCGCAGGTGATCAGTATAAGTCATTTAGCAAAATAATAATAATGCATATTCTTTTCTTCCTCAAGTGGTAAACAACAATATGTAGGAGCATGTTTATTGGTTAGCAGTGTGTGCGTGTGTGCGTGTGTGCGTGTGTGTGTGTGTGTGTATGAGTGCACGTGTGTGTGTGTGTGTGTGTGAGAGAGAGAGTGGGTGGGTGCTGTAAAGGGGAAAGGTATGGTGTCTCCATATTACATTTGGCAGTGTTAATTCAGCACTTGGTGTGTAGCTCCAACACTATCAGTGTTGAATGTGACCATCTGTGTATTGAAATAACACTGTGAATTTGACTGTGTCCTAAATCAGTTTCAAAGGTTTGGAAAAGTGAGAGAAGGGATAAGTGCTTGCATAAAGTAGCCTCTTATTGAAGGCAGGATTAAAACGTTGCCGGTGTGTAAAGTTAAACACAACATCCGGTAACACTTTACTTGACGCCGGTGTCATATGCATGTCATTACAATGTCATAATAGTGTCATGACACAGTCATAGATAAGTCATAAACATTATGTCCATATCCATAAACATTTTATGACTGTTGGCCTGAAGTGACATTCGGTAGGTTGTCTTTGCCATAACCGAATGTCACTCAAGGCCAACAGTCATAAAATGTTTATGACATGGACATAATGTTTATGACACATGCCTAACTGTGCCACGACCCTATTATGACACTGTAATGACATGCTTATGACACCGGCGTCAAGTAAAGTGTTACCCAACATCCTTTGTTTTTGTCTTCTTTTTTTGGCAAAATACCACATAGAGAAAAAATACCTCTTAAGTGGAAACAACAATGTCTTCGTCTTCCCATACAGTACTAGGCGCTCCCACCTAACAAACGGACTGATTCCTCTCGCCATTGTGCAACGTGTCTACATCTCCAACTACTACAGCAACTTGAACGGGTCAAAATGTTTGTGAAATGTAATACATTTTGCTCGCTGACTGCTACAGTCGTACACAATTATTTATACCTACAGACGATTAGCTGGTGAACAAACCCATGATTGCTGATTGGGGCGTGTATGCTAAAGAGACAATACAGTGGTCATATTTGTGTTTAGGCACAAGCAAAGAGACACTTGTGCCTATTCAATTGTACACTGTTACATCGGCAGACGAGGGACTTGTTATCGTGAGGGAGCAAATCAAATGTCGACCTGTTTTTCTCTCTCCTCTTTTCTGTTAAAAAACACTGTACTACAAAATGGCTACCCCCCCAGTTCTAGGCAGAAGTGCAGAATACTCCATACATTGTTTACTGAGCAGGTGGGAAACAACACATAAAACATCCTCTTATTTTGGCTGTGGACATAAGACATTTTTCATCTTTTCTTGTGTGTTTTTTTTGTTTTGTTTTTGTTTGGTGTTTTTGGACACAACGGTGGTAACATCAGACCAGGACCAGGGATGAGGAACCAGAGAGACCAAGGGGGAAAAGGAAGGGGACTCATCATCATCATCATCATCATCATCATCATCACCATCACCATCATCACACGACAGCTGTTGTTGTTGTATCTGGACATGCTGGATGAGGAGGAGGAGGATAGGAGGAGGAGGAGGAGGAGGATGGGAGCGGACGTTGTCTGGATGGACTGGGCACTCGCTAGGAGCTCCACTCTTGCTGCATGGCTGACCGACCGGCTGGCTGGCTGGCTGGCTGGCTGGATGCTTTACAGGGTGGTGGGCTGTCCTGCCGCTGTGAGAGACAACATTACATTACATTACACTTAGCTGACGCTCCTATACAAAGCGACTTACAGTTAATTTAGGTAAAGGGTATTGATTACAGGCCCTGGAGCAATGTGGGATTAGTTGCTCAAGGGCACGTCAGCCATGGATGAAAGTGCAGTTAAGGGTGGGATTTGAACCGGCAACCTTCTGATCTAAAGGCCAGCGCTCTAACCACTGAGCCATGACTGCCCACAATTAAAAATATAAACATATTGAAATTAAATGTAATGCTATATAATACTGTCTAGGTTATAAAAATAACACTTCTTACAGCGGTGTAGTTGGACAGGTGCATTGGATATCACTACAGTGTCGTTATCATTTAAATGTAAGAAAAAGCCTTCACGCTATTCTTTCCAAAAGCAGAACAACAAGGTCAGATTACAAGAACAGAGTGTGGCATTTCTGCCACAAGGATGTGGCACCTCTTGACTTTTAAGTGCTGTGATTAGAACACTATTAAGATTACAGTAGAAAAGATTGGTGGCGAAAAAATAACAGAAATGGTAAAGGACAATATTTATGCCATTTCATTTTTCATTTTCATTATTTTAAGTCTGTGATGCCTGTGCCCAGGGCTGGACTGGCCACCTGGCATACAAATGTAAAAAAAAAAAAAAAAATTCAGAAAAGTAATCTATCTATCTATCTATCTATCTATCTATCTATCTATCTATCTATCTATCTATCTATCTATCTATCTATCTATCTATCTATCTATCTATCTATCTATCTATCTATCTATCTATCTATCTATCTTAAGATATAGATAGATAGATAAATAGATATAGATATATATATTTAAAACATTTCTGAAAATAGGGTCCCACGAGGGTGCGGGGCCCATCGCCGAGTCAGTTCTGCGCCGCTAATTATGAGGGGCCCCTTTAAGCCAAAAGTGCCCGGGCCCTATTTCTCCCCCAGTTCAGGCCTGCCTGTGCCGGTTCTCTCATTACAATATATTAAAATGAAAAAATAGCACTGTGTTCCAGTCAGTGTGTGTCAGAGTGGAGAGAGAGAGGGGAGGGAAAGAGGGGGACAGAGAGAGAGAGAGAGAGAGAGAGAGAGAGAGAGAGAGAGAGAGAGAGAGAGAAACAGAGAG
>NC_085879.1:21775465-21795465 GCF_034702125.1 Engraulis encrasicolus
TGTGGTGGCAAGGGATGGTATAAATCATACGGGGGGGAAATGACAACAGCTAAGCATGACTTGTTTTTCACACTAAACCTAAACCCAAGCCATGTCACAACTCACAAAATGAAGAGGAACACTGGCACAGTCGTGCTAACACACAAAAAAATACACACACGCATGCAAATACATGCTCAAATGCACACACTAACACAACACAACAACACGCATGCACACATACACACGTACAAGCAGGCACGCACACACACAAGCACGCACGCATGCACACACACACGCGCGCGCACACACACACACCTCCTTCCTCCAGTCTTGCGGTCCAGTGAGGTTGTCTTTTTACTGTTCCTTGTTGTTTCTGCACAGACACAAATAAAGAGAAAAACATAAATGCAGAAATATTAAATAGGCTTCTGTTAGAGGCTCTATTTACAGTTACATTGACCAGACACTGTCCTTTTAGCAGGGCTTTGTCTGCATCGATATTTTGAGTGCAGTTTCAACCCAGCCCTTTGCCAAGTGTTGCAGCCTACAACAGACACTATTGCATCATCTTACTGCAATCCTTACAGCACCCGCTGCAAACGGAAATACCAGATTGGAATGCATTGACAGTGTGTAGAATCTGCCTCCATCTAGTGGTCACAAATAGAGATAGACATGCAGATATTTTGGGGCAATCTTCCTCAGAATAAATAACAACAAATGTTGCACCGACGTCAGAGTTCAAATTGTAACATCACAGGAGTCAATGCTTAATGCTGCTCTCTCCAAACATACGCATATGCAATACTGATAAAGTCCATTAAACTAAAGGTGCTCACACAACTGAAGAAACACAAACAAAGCACAACAAAGATCATAATCCAATGCAGATATGGAACACCGAATAATGAAATACAGAAAAATGTAAAAATACAGCTCTCCAGACACTCAGAGTGCATCTCTGAAATGAAAGTGCCACACCAAGGTGCCATTCATCTTCCTGATCTAAACTCATCTTGCCATAAGTGCAGCGTAATGTAGTATCCAGCTGGATTCCAGCTTTTCAGTGGTGCCTCATGCACATCACCTCCTAGCCTCCAACCCTACCCCTTACCACCCTGTTATGCATGGGATATTGGGATCTATTTTATGTCATTATTGCACATTGATAGTAATTATTTAATTGTTTTAAAAACATGTTTTGGTCTTTTAAGACTTTATTACTGACAGGACGATTTGCGAGAGAGAGAGACAGGGAATGTTTGGGAGAAAGAGACGGGGAAGGGTCGGCAAAGGACCCGGGCCAGAATCATACCCGGGTCGGCCGTGTAGCAGACGAGTACCCTACCGTTAATCCTATAGGGCCGTAATTGTTTAAATGTAACAAGCACATGCGCACAAGAGTGTATTGATTCTGAGGAAGTTCTTCAGTGCAGGAGCCACGAGCTCGTGAAACTACAACTACCATGTACTGTGTCCACACCTAAGGTTGAATATGTGTGTGTGTAAAGTCACAATGGAGTAACAGCATACACAAGGCCCCCCTTTTTCTCAGAGGCCCTGTGTGGGCCCTGTGTATCTTACCCCGGGACCTCAGGCACATCACCCCCGGGCCTCCATCCCCTATCCATACCCCCTGTTTCTCATAGGCCCTGTGTGGGCCCTGTGTATCTTACCCTGGGAGCTCTGTGGCTGGGGGCTCCTGGGCTGGCTGTGGCCCCTGGCTGGCCTCTGGCCGTTGTGCTGACTGCGGGAGCTGACCTCAGACACACCTGAGGTGGTCAGAAGGTCCGCACTGGTGGGAACAAGGTCAGAGGACACAAGTCAGGTATAAATGGGGAAAACAATAGAGAACTGATCTTCTGAGAAGACAGCAGTTAATAATAGATTTAGTCTCAGGTTTAAAAACAGATCGCA
This sequence comes from Engraulis encrasicolus, assembly GCF_034702125.1. Lineage (NCBI taxonomy): Eukaryota > Metazoa > Chordata > Actinopteri > Clupeiformes > Engraulidae > Engraulis > Engraulis encrasicolus. The sequence continues at coordinate 21,777,365 of NC_085879.1, forward strand.
CCAGTGCTCCAGTACAACACATAACATAAATGTATATGATGTAAAGGTCAACTTTGATATGTATCATATGGTGCACAACAGAGAAACTGAGCAATCCAGCATGACAATTAAATCAATGGAAAACTGAAAAGAGAGAGAGAGAGAGAGAGAGAGAGAGAGAGAGAGAGAGAGAGAGAGAGAGAGAGAGAGAGAGAAAGAGAAAGAGAGAGAGAAAGAGAGAGAGAGAGAGAGAGAAAGAGAGAGAGAGAGAGAGAGAGAGAGAGAGAGAGAGAGAGAGAGAGAGAGAGCTGCTGTGCCACTGACCTCTCTGCCTTCTGCATGTGTGAGCTCTTCTCATCTGCAGTGTGCTCACTGTCCCTTTGGTTCCAGTCGTCAGTGCTTCCCCTCTGAGAAAGACAGAGCACACATTCATCAAGTACAGAAATATCTCTATGACAGCGGTTCCCAAACTTTCTCAGACCAAGGACCACTTTCTAGCCCCAAAAATGTTCAGGGACCACCTGTCAACAGAATCGACAGTTGAGGGGTGCTAATTTGACACAACTTATTTCACTGCCGATCACTTAATTTTCATGCACATTTAGAAACCTGTCTTATTATGGTGAACATTAGACTTCAGTTCGTTTAAGTTTGCAATTATGTTACAAATATAGCCCCCTGCTAGCTTGTCTTGGAAAAGTAGAAGTCCCCTTGCGGACCACCTGAGCTCTGTCGCGGACCACCAGTGGTCCAAGGACCACACTTTGAGAATCACTGCTCTATGACATCATATTGTATTGTCTTCATTAGGAATAAAACAAAGCATGGACTGCACAATGACACTTAAACATCATTTAACCTTTTCATTTAGGTACTATTGTAGAGTATGTCATGGCCCTTAAGTGCCGGTTAGTTGTTGCAGGGTTCCACCAGGACACTAGGTGTCTCTGTCTTCTCTGTCCCTTCTTTCAGATGCTGCCACTCATTGGGTGACTCTTGGGCTGATGGGGGCTGGCCTTTAACACCCCATCCATCGCATTCTCTCTCTCTCTCTCTCTCTCTCTCTCTCTCTCTCTCTCTCTCTCTCTCTCTCTCTCTCTCTCTCATTCAGTTGGTGAGAGCTAACCGGATCAGTCGGCGTCTTAGCTGGCTCTGTCTTTTCTGTTCTGTCTGTTTGCTTTTGATGGATCCTCTGTCATTCAAATTAATTAAGTTAATGGTTACCCTCACATCTGTCCCTATATTTGTTGTGGTTTTGAGCCGTGCCGTGACATGTATTATAATACAACTTTATAAACCTACTCTAATATTTTTATTACACTAATATTACAGGGTTATAGTTCTGATATAACACAAATCCAGCAACTGGGAGTCATGTGTAGAAATCTTAGAGGCGGAATCAAACCTATGCATACTTCATACGTTGCATACTGCATGTTTTACAGGTTCCCTTACCCCCTGTCTCTCCAGCATCTCCTGCTTGCGTTCCCAGTCGGCCAGCGAGCGCACGATGGTGTCGTGTGGGGCGGGGGTGGGGGTGGGTGTAAGAGAGGGGGAGGCCGTGGGGACCAAGTCTCCCCTCAGGGGGGCCGGAGAGGCGGGCATGGCGGGGGAGTGGGGCGTCAGCGGTGCCACCGTCTCCTCCAGGATCTTCTGCTCCTGTGGCGCCAGTGGCAACCAGGAAAGAGGAATCAGGGTGAGCCAAGGGCAAAATGGAGGGCAGGGGAGCATTTCTCAAAACCGTAGCTGCAGACTACATTAGCTATTTTGTTGTTTCCAATGCAAAACATTTCCATTAGCAACTACCGAAGTTGCTAACTGACTAACAACTACGCTTTCGAGAAATGCACCACTCAGGAGTACAAGAGTGGAGAGGAGTGCAATCTAACATGTTTGGGAATACTTACATGCAATATTATGAAATGTTTTAATGGTTTGGAAAAATATCTAATAAGTGCAAAGTACTGAAATCACAAAGCTATGATATGAAATTGTAATCTAAATGTAGTCCACCTTTGTAGAGTCCTAGACAAGTCCAAGACCAGACTAGTCAAGTCTGAGACAAAGAGAAGAGACAAGACCAGGGGCGTCAGCAGACCCAATGCTATACAGGGGCACAGAAGGGCACCAAGAGATAATGCTAGCGCGCAAAGTGCGCAGGCAATTTTTTTGGGGGTTATTTATTTTAAAAAGCTTTTAAATTAATTGTATTATTGCAAGTAGTGCATGTACACTATTTTGTGCACATTCTGTAAATTACTCTGTATGCTAAACTTGAGCTAAACTCCAAGATAGCAAGATTGTTGTTTTCTTTTGTTAAACTCATACCGGGGCACAGTAAATCAATACCCAGGCACGTGCCCCTGTAAAATAGGTCTAGCAACGCCCCTGGGTAAGACCGAGTCCAAAATGAGTCCAAGTCAAGTAAGAGTCACATGTTGGTCAGTATTAAACAATAAAAAGGGTGAATGTCAATAACGTTAATGTTTGAAGGTAACCTACAAGTATATGCAATGCAATGTTATTGAATTTCAAGCTCCACTTTAGAATCTATGATAGCCAGTGTTCTAAACAAAATTAAGACAGACTCGGGCGAAAAGCCTGATTTGGCAAGACCAGTGTCCAAGTCCAAGACAAGTCCGAGTAAAACTAATAACGAGTCCAAGACAAGTCAAAGTCCATAGAAAATGGACTCAAATACTACAGTCCTGGTATAATTTAATTATTAGCTACTACAGCAGTCTTTGAAAAAACGTCGCTAGTGGAACACCCTATGGTACTACAACATTGCACAATGCCTTTGAAGGGGGTACTTATACATTACATTTCACTTAGCTGACGCTTTCCTTTGTTCAAAGCGACTTACAACTATTATTTTTCAGGGTATTGGTTACAGTCCCTGGAGCAATGTGGGGTTAGGTGCCTTGCTGAAGGGCACTTCAGCCATGAATGGAGGTGTAGGGAGAGGTCGTGGGGGATTTGAACCGGCAACCCCTAGATTGAAAGACCAACTCTCTAACCACAAGGCCATGGCTGCCCAGCCTTATACATTACAACTTGGTCATTGCCCTTTTGGCAACAGTAAATTTATTAGACATGAAGTAAATAAATAATTGCCAAACGTATTTCACACTATTGACTATATAAATACAGATCTTTCATATATCTAGAAGCTTAAAGACTAATAAACTCTTTCCACTTTTGAAGCTTCTCCATTCAAGTGACGCATCATACAGTATATCAAGCGGATGACGTCTGCAAATTACTCCAATGCTAGTTTTCCAGACCTTTTGGCCCTTTTCATTTCGCTTTATTACATCCTGCCTCCACGGCCTCTTCCTGCTCTCCCACCCACTAGATCAGTGGTTCCCAACCTTTTTCTTAGGGGACCCATGTTTTTACTATTTTAAGCTTTGGTGACCCAACCACGCGAGCGCCCGCACGAGACGGAGTCACAAGATGCCCTCCGTTTCCTGCGATAACTTATTTTAGTTATTTTATTCCTCAATTCGTCTTTGGTCAAATATAGAATAAATGTTTAATGTAGCACTTACAATTTGTTGCGTCTATGCATTTATTAGTTAAATGCTTTGTCTTTTATTCAACATGGGCTATATATATTTAAAACGAAACCCCTTAAAATCAAGAGGGCTCCGCGACCCCCGTTGGATCTTTGGCGACCCATAAGGGGGGTCCCGACCCATAGGTTGGGAACCACTGCACTAGATCATCAGTCAGGAAGTGATACCAGAGGGCGTGGGCAGGAAGTAGAATAGAAGGGATATAATGGAGAGGATGTGATTTGTTGTGGTGTGGTGTGGTGTGGTGTGGTGTGGTGTGGTGTGCTGTCCAAAGAACCTTGAGCACACAAGGCCTTGAATTAATGTGTAGTGCAGAATGGACATTTTAAGAGAGCAGACTCCATCCCATCCCACCCCTATTCATCCCACTGTGAATTTTCACAGCCGTCATTAGTCACGTACACAGGGCTGGACTGGAGGAGAAATAGGGCCCGGGCATTTGCTCATAATTAGCCGTGCAGAACTGACTCAGCGGTGGGCCTTTAACCCTCTGGGTGTTTTATTTTTACATTTCTGAGGGTGCTGGTCCACTGGGAAATGTACGCTGTGCCAGATGGCCAGTCCAGCCCTGCACGTACAAGCTACTACCTGCTGCAATCTGCTGCTCTCTTTTCTCTCTCTTTTTTCAGCCAGGAAGCACCTCTTGCCCTCAGGGCTATGTGGTTGTGTCTGACTTCACGCTCCTCACCTCCTCGTGGTACTTCCTCTCCTCCTCCTCCACCTCCCTCTGGGCTCGCTCCCACTCTTGCTTTAGCTTCTCCTGCTCACGACGGTACTTCTCCTAAACGCACACACACAGGCAGGGAGACGTACATGCACACACACACACACACACACACACACACACACACACACACACACACACACACACACACACACACACACACACACACACACACACACACACACACACACACACACACACACACACACACACACACACACACACACACACACACACACACACGGACATAATTGACCTCTCAAAGGAATATTAGATTAGCATGATATTTTGATACAGAGAGGACATTGGACGTCAGGTTCATGCTCAGGACACGGCGCGTCCCCTTTACACAAATGCAAAATTGGCTTCACAAGCTGGATCCAGGCCTCGTCTTCTTCTCCGACTCGAAGGACCAAGCCACTTTAGAGAGAGTTGTTTCTCACACCGCACTTTCTTTATGTCCCTGGTTGTGATTATTCAGGACTTCAGTGCCATACAGTGATCAAAAACGTGCGACAGCCAATTCGGTGCTGACAGAGTTACATGAGTGATAAAGAAAACATGCGAAAAAAAAACATGCCATGCCCATGCCAACAATTCACTTGCATGCAAAAGGCTACTCTATAAAGGTAACAGAGGAGGAGTGCATTGCATGCAGGGTCACCAAAGGAAAGGTCAAAGGCCAGACACCCTCATATACCACACTCTCCTTCTCTCTCTCTCTCTCTCTCTCTCTCTCTCTCTCTCTCTCTCTCTCTCTCTCTCTCTCTCTCTCTCTCTCTCTCTCTCTCTCTCTCTCTCTCTCTCTCTCTCTCTCACACACACACACACAGAGACACAGACACAGACACACAGTAGCTTGTTTATATTATTCCATGCAGGTAAGGGGATACCGTGAGGGCAAACCAGTGCTTTTGTTCCAGCTAATTGCTGTTAGCGTCATCAGTCAAACAAGCTGTACAATCAATCTGTTATCAAGTTGGTGTCCAAGGGGCATACTTAGCCTCCTAAAATTAACTTAGAACCATGCCAGCTGACCAAACATCAAGCACGATCAGGCCTTAAGTGTAAGTGCTAATATAACATGCTAATTATATCTGATGATTAGAAACCAAGCTCAAAATCAATCACTGTCTTTATGATCAATCATTCATCATTTTACAACAGTCCATCAGAAGATTAATGCACACACAGGCAGGAGTGGCTCAAACGCGATCAACAGCTGCTCAGTGGAAAGTGCTAACACTGGGCGAGTGCTGCTTCCAATTCTGACAAGCAGGCATTTCATCCCGTTAGCGTTAGCATCAGCTGAAGCGGTTAGCGTGCCACTGCTGTATACCTGAAGCATGCGCTCCTGCTCTCGCTGCCACATCTCCTGTCGTCTGCGCTCCTCGTCAGGGTCCCACGACCACGGGTCGCCTCCCCGCTTGACCATATTCAACACCACAGGTGACACCTGACGTCACGCCGACGTCCGGACGAGCCCCCAACATGCATTACCACCGATAACACAAACACGTCAACACACATCAACACACACACACACATACACACACACATACAGTACATACACACGACAAGCATGCATCAAAGATAAAGAAGGAAAGAAAATAGAAAGATAGACTCAAAACAGAGAGGAAGAAGAAAAATAAATACCACTGGGCTATAAGCTATAACGTTCATGCTGAATTAAATGGATTTTACTGCACAGAAGAAGAGATGGATGACAAAAAGAAAGTGTGAAAAGGTGACTGTGAACGGTGCTGAACATTTTGTCTCTTTATCTGGACAATACATTTTCATAATTCATCAAAACTGTTTCAATTTTGAATGCTAAGAAGAACTTATAATTGAGCAGTAAGTTAATGACTTAATTCATCGGGCAATGCCATTCTAATTTGCATGGTTTACTTTATTACTGGCATGGACAATGATTATTAGGGCCAGGTAAAGAGACATAAAACACCTGTCTTGAACCCAAAGGATGAGTATTAGTGTATGTATATAAATACTTACGCTTACATCACTATGCTCCTGGGCAGGACTCTCTGTGAAGAGAATGGAAAACAGGCAAACAGAGAATCACATTATCACTCTGAATGCTTCCAGTTCTGTAAAGCACATAGCCATACATTATAACAAACTAATAAGACAGTAAATGTGTGACAAGACACCCAATGTAAACCACATTCATGAAGGAGAATGCCAAAGTACGCAAAACACCAAAATCATCCACTATTGATCGAGTGTACTGGTAATTTGCACCAAAAAGTATTATTCATTAATGATTGATGTCAACAGTTAATATTTTAAAAGAAGCAAAGAACCACATCAACACATTACCAAACAACTCTCATTAGTGTTTTATTATCACACATCTAAACATTGTGCTTTACACACAAAATGGCTGGACAGACGAAGCAGAGAGCTTCGCCAAATCATCAAGTGATCATATCAGATCGTCACCAGGTTCGGGCAATGATTATGGGCGAAAACCAGAGAAATTCACCACACATCACAACAGGCAGGAGGGGGAAAATTGAAGTGGTAGAGAGAAAGGAAAACAGACACATGGGAAGAACAAGTCATGTTAGTAGAGGGTGGTGAGGGGGCACACTCAAGCCACAAGGGCCAATAGAGAAGCACCGTTGAGACGAGGGGCAGGGCTTCTATTGGGGCGCTCAGCCAATCACTGAGCACAGTGACATATTTTTTTTACCTGACACAGCGAAGAACTCCCAGCGCAACTTAGGGCTGGGCGAGGCCAGCGGTGCCCTGGCTGTGTGTGAGTTAGGCTCTACAGTGCCATCCAGTGGGGAAAGAGAAGCAGTGCACATGCTCAGACTTAGAGATTTGAAGAAAGTGATGAAAAGAAAACTCCACACCACTGCCACAAAACTTAAATTTAAATGTTTTTTTTTCTTTGGAAGGACAAGATAAATGTTCTTCCAACATAACCCACCTTGTTACTTTAATTGATATTGTGTAGTGAGTGACTATTCATGAGTATTTTCACAGTATTTAGTTGTACATGGGAGGATCAAAGAAACCCCTTGACTAGGCTTTCTGGTGAAAGTCAGTAACACTTTCTTTGGAACGATCCAAGAACATTACTGTTTCAGACTCTTTCTTATAATGGCTTGTTGTTTTTTGATTATTTTTCTCTGTATCAAATGAACTCCATAACCTAAACCATAACAACTCTGAGAAGATGAAATAATAAATTAACACTATGAAGCCTCCCACTTATAACGGGCTTAACAAGGGCCTATACGAAGAGTTAATCCACAGGATCACGAAAACAGCATCATCAGGATACATTGAAGGTAAAATGCCCTGGGGGCATCCTAACTTTGGCCATGTCATGTGATAAGTGTTGGTGTGAGCCCATACTGTAACCTATGGGGCAGTCACTCACCTGCTGCGGGAGGTGCACCTGGAGATCTGGACAGAGGAGGTGTGAGGTGAGTGCATTCTCCAATCTAGCCATGAGGAAGAGAGACAGAAATAGCAGTCAGAAGGGCTGCACCATTAAGCAGAAATCGTGATTTTGGCTGCAACGATTTAAAAAAATTAACACGAGGGAATATAGTGACCTTCTTTCCATTCTATGGGGATCAACTAATGGGCTAATGTCCTGCAAACACTTGTGAAAATGGAGATTGTTTGCTCTGTCTTTTGGGTATATGCTTACAAACATTTCCAAACAAAAGGAAAGCCTAAGGTGTTATCTTGACATATCTGCACTGTTGTTACAAAAAATTGTCTCCTTTGTGTACACTTTCCTTAACGATTCACCTTAATGAACACACTCAGCTAGGTGTGTTCAAGCTTACCTGTCACATTTTGTTCTTGTGTCTGCCTTGTTCAAATCTACAGATGGTGGATATAAATATCTGAAAGAATGACATCCCCGAAAGACAAGCTTCCACCTGCTGTTGGCCATGTTCTGCATATCCAACATTTAATTTGTGTTTGATGATGGACCATTGTGTTTGAAGGAACATTACAGCATGAATATTTGATCCTGCATGAAAGCGGATATGGATGCACTGAATGGATGCACAAAATAAATTTGGGTACATTTGCCTCAACCCTTCAACCCTTCACCTTAGGTGAATGATGTAAGCACATCTCACATGATGTACCATATTCAAGCTTGCCTATCAGATTTTTTTGGTTCTGGTGTTTGTGGCTATGAGACTTGTTCAAATCTATTGATCCAAAGAAGGGACAGAAATATCTGTGCAACCCCTGAAAGACAAGCTTCCCCTAGCTGCCGGTGTTCTTCTTGTATATCTAGCATTGTGTTTGATAGAACATTGAGTTTGACGGAGCGTAAAAGCATGAATATTTGATTCAGACTGAAAGCTGAGAGGGATGCACTGGGCTCACCTGCAGGGGTGTCGTACAGGGGGGTGAAGTGTGACTGAGTCACCAGGGCCCCATGCATTTAAGGGGCCCACACACAGTCCGATTTATGTAGATACTGTATATGGCTGGGGGTGGGGTGGTGGTGTGGGGTCCCATTGGAGCTGATTGAGCATAGGGCCCAAGGGAGCCAGGCGGGGAGCTCACCTGTGCTGCTGTGCTTTCCTGGCCTGGCACTGCTCCAGGTTCTGTGGCAACAGGAGTAGGGGCTGTGGTGTGCACACTAGGGGCTATAGTGGAGGTCATCACCTCTGAGGAAATATGGCCAGAAGGGTCATTACAACACATAACGCATGCACATCCTAATAACATGTTCACATCAGAAAATGTAAGGCAAAAATAAAATCAGCATTACAAATTCAGCTTGTACTTGGCAGATACATTCGTCGTAAAAGCTAAATCTGCCTATACAGGATAGGCCAACTTTATGCTTATAGCCAGTATGCGTGTGCACTTAACATTAAAAAAACACGTCAAAACTAAAGCAAAATGCAACATAATTAATGAAATAGCCTACTTTTGTTTCCTCTTATATCCAATGGGAAGTGAGACACTGACCTGTGGGTTGGCTTGGCTGAGTGTCTGTGACGGAAGTCGACATGCTCTCTGCCTCCACATCATCCAGTGGAGGGGATACGGGACTCTGCAGGTCCTACACCACAGAGGTTTTAGAGACAGTTAACTACTTTTTTAGAAACAGTTAAATACTTTTGCAGACCTCTGTAGTTGGACAGGCGCTCTGCCTATAAGCAAAGAGAGATTATCGTTCATCTTCAAGGTTCATTCAGATTATCATGAGGTTATGATTTAAAAGGGGCACAATGTAGGATGACGTCGTTTGCGCGGTGCCCGTGGCATGCCTGTCCCAAAATCTACACTGTCATGAAAAAAATGCTGTTTAAACAAAGTTGCTGTGAGAATGTTTTTCATCATGGAATGCCAGCAGTTGATACAAATCTGAATACGGTATGTAAAGCGATTTTTCGTATGAGAAGTGTTTCCCACGACACTCATAGTGACAAAAGTAGCATTTGGGGTTTTCTGACAGCGGACCGTGGAAGTGGTCGGGACAGTCATCGTTCACTTACTAATGACTCAAATAAGCATCGGCTGACTCGGGACAATGATTAATTAAACTTTTAATCCTAGCTAGAGCCCATTTGACTTTCTTCTAGATTTTTCCAACACCATGGAGGTTTATTTATTTATATATTCATAAAAAATTGTCATGGTAACAGTGGCAACAAAAAACACTGACTGAAAAACTAGGAGCACACCTGCTATAGGGCGTATTCCACATTACGTTCATTAATTCATAAAAGTGGAATGAAAAACACTAACAATGTTAAAATGAATACAGCATAAGACATATTTTGGTCGTACATTTTCAAGATTAAAAGTCCAGTTCTGTGGTGTAATTGCATAAATAATACATTTCCCTTTGGAGCCCTTTAATTTGCATGAAACTCCCTCTCTGTAGGGGCTGCTTTCTAACCTGCTGTTCTCCCAAACATTTATCAAGCAACTCATTATTCAAAAGCCTCTGAACTTAACAATTTGTCTTCTGAACACTTAAGTGGCAGTATAAAAGTGATTTTTCATATAAATAAGTCTAATCAATGATTAAAACATTCTGCTTTGTTTTTTTTGTCTTATCCATTAATTTCATGTAAACTGAAATGGTTGGGCAAACTAAACAGACAGTAAACATACAGTGAGTGCACTGTATAGCCAGAGATTCTTTAAGTATATCTCTACTCTCTCTGGTATAGCTAAACAGCTGCTTGTCATGAGCCGTCTCTGAAGCTCACTGAATGAGCTCTTAACTCTTATTTGTCTGTCTCTCTTGTCTGCCTCTCTCTCTGGTACACTCTCTCTTTCTCTTGCACTCTCTTTCTCTCACTCCCCTTTTCTCTGTCTCTCTCTGCCTCCCTCCCTTGTTCTCTGTCTCTCTCTGTCTCTGTCTCTGTCTCTGTCTCTGTCTCTGTCTCTCTGTCTCTGTCTCTCTCTCGCTCGCTCTCTCTCTCTGCCTGGTTCTCTCTCACACACACACACACACTGTTAGTCTTGGTCTGTGACCTCACCGAGGGTAGGGACGTCGGCCGGCTGGGTGGCGACTTCTTCGGACTCTCTGGTGACTGTGATGCATCCTGGGACTGTGTTGGCGCTGCCTCGCTCACCTTCTCCTTCTCCTGACTCTCCTCCACGGTAGGCTTCACCTCCTCCCTAGTAGCCTTCTCCTCCTCCTCCTCCTCCTCCACCATGGACTTTGTTGGACTGCCGGGAGTGAGCGCCTCCGAAGTGGGAGTGTTGGCAGGAGGAGTGTGCGAGGGGGACACGTGCGTGGAGGAGTGCGTGGGAGACGCCTGCTTCGGAGGTGGAGGAGTGTGTGCCGGAGAGGCCTGCTCAGCCATGTGTGTGACGGGGGATCCTCGCTGCGGAGTGTGTGAGGAGGGCGAGGCCTGTGAAGGAGAGTGTGTTGGTGGTGGTGTGGAGGGAGACTCCTGTTTGGGGGGAGTGTGTGCCTGCAGCGGACTGGCCTGCTGCTGTGTGGCGTGTATGGGAGAGGAGGAGGAGATGGGTGACACAGAGGGGACGGGGACGGGACTCGCTCTGCTGGACTGCTGTGGGCTCTGGTCCTCGTGCTCGGTGACGGGACAGGGCAGGAACTGCAGTGGCGAGGGGCTGTCTTCTCGCTCGTCCATCATGCCTTCCTTCCCCTCCGTGTTGCTCACCGCCTCTCCGTTCAGACGCAGCATGCCATCCACCTGTATCATACGCATAGTATAGACACGGGGAGAGAGAGAGAGAGAGAGAGAGAGAGAGAGAGAGAGAGAGAGAGAGAGAGAGAGAGAGAGAGAGAGAGAGAGAGAGAGAGATACACACACACACACACACACACACACACACACACACACACACACAGACGCACACGCACACGCACACACACACGCACACGCACACACACACACGTGTAAAACAGACTGTTAAGTACCATGAGGCAAGGAGATGCTGTCTAGAAATAAATCACAAAGGAATAAATCAACGTACAAGCAGTAGCAATCTGATAAAAGCATATCAGCATGTAAAATCACCAAAAGCCATGTGTGTGGCAATAATCACATTAAAATAGCGGATAAAATGTATCACTATCCTTCTCACTGACCATCAAACCACTGTTTCACAATACAAAGAATTAATAAACACATATTTCAACTTGAAATTAGTCAGCAAGTTAAAGCAAAAAGACTAAATCAAAATAGATTGAAAATATCCCCAGTGAACAACCTATACTGAATCGGCATGCCAAAGATGGAAAGCTGGTCGGGTTGAGTTGAGTTCAGTCGAGTCAAGTCAAGTTGAGTTGAGTTGTGTTGTTTTGTGAAGCTGGCTTCAATGGCTCTCTGTTGGGCTCAGAGTCGTAACTCAAGCTGTCCCTGACTACTGAATGGAGACTAAATCTTTCTCTCAGTGGGTCTACCATGCTCCACAGAGCCTCACAGCCTGGGTAGGCATTTCTGACCCCCCCCCTTCTCGTCTTAGTCCACCCCCATCCACACCATCCCTTTCCAATGGAGGAAGTAGTGTGTTCTGTGAGGATAGGGCCTGGTGACGCGTCACTGTCCCGTCCCAGGTCAGCGTCAGAACAGAGTGGCTCTCTCACACTCGCCTCCCACGGCTCTCTCAACGCGACCGCATTCCATCGTTCGCCACCGCCTCTGCCACACACAAGACACAAGAGCAGCCGGAAAAAATGGCAGCCATTTTGACAGAGAACAAAACAGACCACAACGGAGGAAGAATAGTAGAAGCCTTGCCTTCTCCTCTTTCTTATGAAACGTGGCCTTCAATGGCATTCCTTTCCGGAAAATGTATTCCCACATGGAATGAACTTCGAATCCCTATGGCTAAACTCTCAAAGATTTCTTAGTTTTTGCAGTGTTTTTTTGTCCTCTCTCAGGGTCTGTGGTGGATACAATGGTTGAATTGACAATGCTTGTCCTTTGGAACACATATTTAACACATGCATGATGACGATCACCCATAACACCAATTTCAAGACAGAAGAAACCCATTGTCAAAAAGTGAATGGACGGATGGTTTGATATTCTCCACTGACCTTATAACTGACAGGAACTTCGAGGAAAAGTAAACCAAGACATTGTTCCAGAAAAGTTAACAGAGTTTCATACAATTTGATTGGATTTATTGTCTCAAGCTATGTCAAAATAGACTGAAGAACTATTGTCGGACAAAGGCAACCTCCATGACAAATAAATCCAGTTACCTTGGCGATGAATGAGGTAACTGTGATACCCTTGACCCCTGTGTCTAAGGTAAGGAGAAGAGGAAGTGGAGGCAATAACACAGCTACTGAGCCTCATAGACCCTGCGGTATTATACACTCTGCTGCCCACATCTCCACTTACCTTGTAGATCAGTGGTTCTTAACCTGGGGTGCGGGGACCCCCTGGGGGTGCGCATAATTTTGTTTGTGTTAAGGTTGTGACCAAAATTCTGTAGTGAACATTACAATTAGGCCAAATTAAAGCCAAATTTTAACACGTTTCGGTCCCCATGTAAAGTCATTAAGGTATTGATTAATGTCTTAAACAAGAGACATTTTAATTAATCACTTGAATCCTTTTTTAGTGCGTGTACACGTGTAGAAGTTTGGGTTGGGGGTGCGTGGCTCGTCTTGGGCACAGGTAAGGGGGTGCGTTAAGAAAAAAAGGTTAAGAAACACTGTTGTAGATTACCTTCTGACCTGCCAACATTTGAGAGGTCTAAATCCGGAACACATCAGCAATTCTGGTCCGAAATACTGCCATGATGGTTAATGCAGATTTGATGACCATTTAAATTATGGAAGATTACTGAAAGAAGAACACTGTTGGGGGGGGAAGAGTTCAGTTGAACTAAAGGAGAAGCAGGACAATTGGCTACACTTGCTACAATTGGCTACACAAGCGTGTTTGCCAGCATTCTTTTACTGGTGTCACTAAAAGCATTACAACAAATCTCCACTAGGGGGAAGCGGCGTGCCATTGAACAACAACACAGCCCCAAAGCAGAGTTTGGACTCATGGATGCTTTAATGGAGGGGCTAAAACAGAGATTGTATGCTACTGACCTTCACTTGTTTGTCTCCTGCCGGCTCCCTGGCTCTGTGTTGCGGAGCGTAGGGCTTGGGTGCGATGATGGGCACAGGTTTGGAGGGTTTCTCTGGGACCGGTGGAGGTACTTTAGCCGCCGTTGACGTTGGTGGGGCGAAATTGCCCACCATGGCCTCCACGGTGGAGGTGAACTTGGGCGCGGGCAGCGACTGCTGACGGAGATACTTCATGGGGCTACTTCCACCACTGGTAGCTCCACGGCCACCAGCACCATTACTACCACCACCACCACCATTGCTGCTGCCGTCCGTCGGCTCAAAGCAGGCCTCGAAGACGTCGTCACCGTCACCGAAGTCGGGCAGCGGGGGCAGGCGCGATCCGGCGGGGGAGGTGGAGCCGGTGGGGTCGGCGGAGATGCTGCGCTCTATGAACTTGGGCAGCTTGAGGCGTTCCAGGATGGCCTCGCTGATGCTGAAGCGCTGCGCGTAGCGATGGAGAATGGCGTTGGCCTCCTCCTGGGTCCGCGCACCCCGGTAGGCCTCATGTAGCTCACGCTCACGACGCTCCCTGGGGACGGGGACGGGGGGGAGGGAGAGAGAGAGAGAGAGAGATAGATAAAGAGAGATAGAGAGGGAGAGAGAGAGAGAGAGAGAGAGAGAGAGAGAGAGGGAGAAACGGGGCAAGAGACAGGGAGACAGAGAGCGATAGAGAGAGGGAAAGAGAGAGAGAGAGAGAGAGAGAGAGAGAGAGAGAGAGAGAGAGAGAGAGAGAGAGAGAGGGAGAAACGGGGCAAGAGACAGGGAGACAGAGAGCGATAGAGAGAGGGAAAGAGAGAGAGAGAGAGAGAGAGAGAGAGAGAGAGAGAGAGAGAGAGAGAGAGAGAGAGAGAGAGAGAGGCAGACAGACAACCGAGGCAGAGAGAAAACAGACAGACAGACAGACAACAGAGGCAAGAGACAGAGACAAACAGAAGACAGAAAAAGGGGAAAAGATTAACAATGACGTTCATATATAATGACGCATGATAATGATGTACTGAAGTCTGTTACTGTTACTTAAAATTACTTATAATTACGTGTTATACATACTTGCTTGTTATACATGCTAACATTGTATTACCTTAATTGCAAGTCTCTGTATAACAGATAATACAAGGTAATGACAGCCTCATGGCAACTTGGGTAATTTTCTGTATTTTTTTTTACTTAAGCAACGATTTCTTTTGTTGTTCACTGTGTCACTAATGCCTTGGTCACAGCTGAGAAATACATGCACCTGTGCATGCACATGTGTGCTTGAATGCACACACACATACACAAATGGAATGGTGCACTCACACAGACTTATACATACACTCCTGATTTGGCTCTCACGCACAGCAAGATGCGCACACACTGGACACTCAATAGTCCTGCACATGGCACACAGACAATACACACACGCTTCAGTCACCAAGAAAAACAAGCACCCGGCTGAAGAACAAAGCCGGGCGAAAGAGACAAACAGTAACTCAATACCACAATAACATGACCACTGGAAGGAAACGAACAGAGAGAGAGAGAGAGAGAGAGAGAGAGAGAGAGAGAGAGAGAGAGGGGAAGCTATCTACTCCTTAGAAGCAGTTACAGTCCTAAAGAAGAGATTCAGACAGATATCCTTTTGTAACAACAGAAAAGAACATCAAAACAAAAAGTCCCCCTTAAGGAAAACCTTTTATTTGGCTATGGTCTATTTAACCGTCCAGGTTACGTCATTTAGATGTGTGACAACAAATTCCAAACATTATGTACTTACACTCAGGGCTCTAAATTAACACACGCCAACCCGCCAAACACGGGTGAAAATTAATTTTGGCTAGTAGAAAAAAATACCTACCCGCCAATTTGGCCAGTAGCGCCCGAGTACAGTAAATTATGAACGGTAAACCGCTGCTATGACGAACGTGCGCACGTTAAGTATGCAGAGCCCTTAAGGCAAGATTTCCTACATTACCCATGGACACTAGCGTCACGACGTAGCCTCCCACCGTGGGCTTTCCAGTGCAGCAAGCGGCAACTCCATGCTGTTGCGCGCGCCAGCATTGAAAACATTTCAGACGACCAGCCTTCTGTCAGCTACGCTCACACTATTCTGACAGGCAGCTCTCCTCCTATGCTCTCGTCGATTTCGCTACAACCTTTTTAACGCCACTACTGCTAGTATTACTAGGCTGAACCTTGCTGTAACAGGCTGCCTTTTTGAAGCAGCGAGGCCCTGACCGTTTCAATAACATGACTAACGCAGATTATGCCTATGTTTTGTGCGAGTGATGAGAATGTGGCGATGGTTAGAGCAAAGTTCTTTGTGTTGGTGAATGCTAGTAGTAATTGTAACCGTAATAATAGTGACGTTAAAAAAGGAGTGGTTGTGGAACGAAATAGCGACAAGGGCAGAGGAGGAGAGCTGACTGTCAGAGTAGTGTGAGCGTAGCTGTCAGTTCAGTTGTCTTCTGAAATGTTCCGAGTCCTGGCGCAACTTAGTTGGAAAGCCCACGCCATCGGAAAGAAAACAAATAACAAAAAAGCAACCAACGACGAAGCTGTGGAAATAACAAAGGAAGCGAAGATTCCTGTGATATTATTTACTTTTAGTTAAACTAGGCTTCTTGTCATTTTGTTGCGCATGGTAGATAAGAGAAGAGCTCCTCCTCTCTCCTCTCCTTTTCCTCTCATCTCTTCTCCTTCCTTGGGGTGTGCGTATGTGAGGTTTTGGAGAGTTTTGCTGTGTGCTTGGTTACTGTATGTTAAAGGTCTGTTATGTGAGTGGCTTGTGTGATGTGATTCAGCTGTTTTCAGAGGAATTGAACAAAAACTAATCAAATTGATTAGGCCTAAGTAATGAAAGTTAAAAATAAAGCACAAGTTAAAGAATAATGAAAAAATATATAGCCTATAATAGGCCTATAGTATGCAGGCCTATATATAGTGTATATAGTGTAATTGTTGAACAAAATTACCATAATTAAAAAAAAAAAAAAACTAGCCTAACACATAGTTTATTTTGGCGAGATTGAAAAAAATGGCTAGTTGAACTTCTGTTTGGCTGGTAAGAAAAAATGTCCACTAGCCAAATTGGCTGGTGGTGGAAAAAGTTAATTTAGAGCCCTGCTTACACTGTACCGGCGGTTTAGGGTTAGTGTTAGGCATGTACAGTGTAAGTGCATGCCGTTACATGTAGATACACTTTAAAACGGGGCCGTAAACTAAAAATGCTACCTGTCATGTTCACAGCACCTGTTGCAGTATATCTAACATGAAACAGCACTTGCGTATATCTTCTGTTCTGAATCACTCCCTCGCTACACACAAGGGCTCATAACTGTCTGACAGCCTTCTGGTCAGAAAATCCAGTCTAACACCACTGTGCTTTTTGTTTATATGCATATTAAAGTTAGTCTTAGTAGTTTCTAAGCCTTAGAATAATGTGTCCAGAATTGCTAGAGTGGTTCTTGAAGTTTTAACAGGGTGACAGGCATGTCAGAAATTGCTTTTCCACCCACAAAGGGCCATAACCACACTAACTGGAGCAGGCATGTCTATCAGTAGCTCTCCAAGTGTCAACTTCACTTTCACCTTGTAAGAGTTACCAAAGACGGAAAACTATGGAAAGTTGCTTTAATATTGTCATATGCTCTTTTTGTAGTTTGGCTCACATAAAAAATATACTGAAATAAATAAATAATAGCTCAATGTGCTCAATTGTAAATGTCAAAGAACATGTTAACATAACAGATATTGGAGATGAAAGGATTATGATGGCATCTATCTACTGAACGTTATCATGCCAGTTAGGGTCCAGTGGGCGTAGCTCCTTAATGCACACCGTACCTCCAGTGGCACGCTGTAATAAACATCAAAAAGTTAACTACCATAGCACTACCATACTATGACATAACACAGGGCCTTTTAGCCTAGCGAGCTTAACCCCTACAGCTGCTCCCGTGAGCAAATTCAATTTGCGGCCTCTAGGGCAGTGTTTCCCAACCTTTTTTGTCCTGCGTAGTGCGTACCCCCTAAGCCATGTTGTCATATGAAGAGTAGCCCCCTCATGCATGATCTATATCTATTATAAAGTGGGTTCACCCCATGTATTTGTTATTATTACATTTCTCCATGTACCCCCTGAGGTGTGCTCGCGTACCCCTAGTGGTACACGTACCCCTGGTTGGGAAACACTGGTCTAGGGGCGTCTAGATTTCTAGGCTAAGGGCCTTTAGTAATGCACCATGAC
>NC_085879.1:21805465-21815465 GCF_034702125.1 Engraulis encrasicolus
TATTTCCCCCCATCAAACCTCCCCCAACCACCCCCACATATCCCACCCACCCTTTTAACATAGGGGGAGGCCGTGTTAAGGCTAGACCAGAGGAGTCAGAGGGAGAGATGCTTGATACGAGATGCAGGGCCGCCCAGAGCTTTGGTTGGGCCCGGGACAAAGTCATCTGAAAGGGACCACCCCTTCTCAATACATATAATTTCATGAGGACCCATTTGCCCTCTGGGCCTGGGACAACTGACTCCTTTGTCCTCCCCCTATGTCCTTTGTCCTCTCCCCATCCCTTCCCAAGCTAGATGCTCCAGCCAACAAGTATACACTGAGAATGTTGATTGGGCCCGGGACAAAGTCATTTGAAAGGGACCATCCCTTCTCAATACATATACTTTTATGAGGACCCAATTCTGTGCTCCCTCTCTCCCTGGGCCTGGTACAACTGACTCCTTTGTCTTCCCCCCTATCAGCCTCCCTGGCTAGATGCTCCAGCCAAGTATCCAACCCATCCTGCAGGGCCCATGAAGTTAGACCTCCCCTGAACAAGAACTCCTGGAACTCCACGATGGCCGAGACCGAGAATGAGGCTAAATGATTCTGCACTCTCAAGTCTCCAGGGCACCGCTTTTAAAAAAACAAACAAGTCGTCGCACATAATCTTTTTAAAAAGCGGCGCAGACGGACAGTGAGGCAGGCAAGCGACTCAAAACAATCGTATTATTTCTTGCCTCTGGAGATGAGGTGAGAGAGAGGTGGGGGGGAGGGCAGTGGAAAGCTGCTCCAGGGTTAAGCGCACTTATTAAAACACCATTTGCGGCGAAAGGGAGACAGGGAGAAGAGGAATGGCCACGTGAATGAATGAATGAATGGCTTCGCTGTACAATGTCTCTACGGAGATGACTCGACAAAAACTAAAACGAATTGGAAATGTATTTAAAGCACAAGAATGACTACCGGGGACAACCAGACCACACACACACACAACAGTGTTGTTAAAGGGTGGGGGTGGCATCAGGTCAAACCAGGTGCCCTGGGATGTTGTGGGCTGGATGAGTGTTTAAGATTAAAGATTGACGAAATGATTGTAATGGTCTAGCCTAGCGAGCTAAACCTAGGGGCGTCTAGATTTCTAGGCTAGCAATGGTCACAAAATACAACAAAGTTATGTTTGGCACTTGAACACTGCACTGGGTGTGGGAGATTAGAGGCGGGGGGGGGTTGGGGTGGGGTTTTGGTTATATCAGCACCTTGAGTCAACAGCCGCTGTCTGGTTGGGCTGCTGTGTCTGCGTGGGGGTTTGTGGACAACCGGTAGAACCTTCTCGGACACGTCTGGCAGATGTGCTTTGGCTATGGTTGTCGTAGAGACGCGCCAACCGTTTGACTGACACAACAGGAGCAAGTTCATCTTCATCCTCCGTCCTCTTCCTCCCCTCCGGCTCAACATCTTTCTGGGACGCCTCTGTTTCCTGTTGGGGGGTTGTTGAGGGGTGGACAGCAGGGCAGACTGAGGCTGTGGGGATGGGGGCTAGTGAGGGGCACTCAGAGTCTAGGGTGTCCTTAAATCTACTTTCCACCAAAATGACGATGGCGACAGTGGACAAGACCATGAGGAGGTTATAGAGTACATTAGGACCAGAGAGACAACCACAACGGGGGCAAAGAAGGACGTCCGTACAACCATTAAGGATCATTATGGGTTGATTACAGGGCAGGGGCAAACCACCAACACAGGAGTTTAAGTACACAGGGGTGAACAGGTCAAGGTCAACAGTTCAAGGGCAGACACAGAATTGAGAAGAAAGAAAAACAAGATGGAAAATTTGAAATTAGATTGGTTGCAGGGCTCTAAATTAACACACGCCAACACGCCAAACACGGGTGAAAATTCATTTTGGCTAGTAGAAAAAAAAACCTACCCGCCAATTTGGCTAGTAGCGCCCGAGTACAGTAACTTATGAACGGTAAACCGCTGCTCTGACGAACGTTATAGGGCGAGATTTCCTACATTACCCATGGACACTAGCGTCACGACGTAGCCTCCCACCGTGGGCTTTCCAGTGCATCGAGCGTCAACTCCATGCTGTTGCGCGCGCCAGGATTGAAAACATTTCAGACGACCAGCCTTCTGTCAGTTAAGCTGCGCTCACACTATTCTGACAGGCAGCTCTCCTCCTATGCTCTCGTCGCTTTCGCTACAACCCCGTCACTACTGCCATTATATGAACCTTGCTGTAACAGGCTGCATTTTTGAAGCAGCGAAACCCTGACCGTTTCAATAACAGGACTTATGCAGATTATGCATAGCGCTACTTCTGTTGTGTAGACTATGTTTTGTGCGAGTGATGAGAATGTGGCGGGGGTTAGAGCAAGGTTCTGTGTGTTGGTGAATGCTAGTAGTAATTGTAAATAGTGACGTTAAAAATGAGTGGTTGTGGAACGAAATAGCGACCAGGGCAGAGGAGGAGAGCCGACTGTCAGAGTAATGTGACCGTAGCTGTCAGTTCAGTTGTCTTCTGAAATGTTCAGAGTCGTGGCGCAAAGTTGGAAAGCCCACGCCATCGGAAAGAAAAAAAAGCAACCAACGACGAAGCTGTGGAAGTAACAAAGGAAGCGAAGATCCCCGAGATATTATTTACTTTTAATTAAACTAGGACTCTTGTCATTTTGTTGCGCATGGTGGAGAAGAGCTCCTCCTCTCTCCTCTCATTTCCCCCTCATCTCTCCTTCCTTGGGGTGTGCGTATGTGAGGTTTTGTAGTGTTTGGCTGTGTGCTTGGTTACTGTATGTTAAAGGTCTGTTATGTGAGTGGCTTGTGCGATGTGATTCAGCTGTTTTCAGAGGAATTGAACAAAAACTAATCAAATTAATTAGGCCTAAGTAATGAAAGTAAAAAATAAAGCAGAAGTTAAAAAATAATGAAAAAATATATAGCCTAGGCCTATAATATGCTTAATTATTATGTAGGCATATAGTAGCCTATGCAGGCCTATAGTGTAGGCCTATCTGTGTTGTAGAAACAGTTGGACAAAATGACCATTTAATTAGAAAAAAAATAACTAGCCTAATGCATAGTTTATTTTGGCGAGATTAAAAAAATGGCTAGTTGAACTTCTGTTTGGCTGGTAAGAAAAAATGTCCACTAGCCAAATTGGCTGGTGGTGGAAAAAGTTAATTTAGAGCCCTGATTGGTTGTTAGATTTAAAAAATGAACACACATCCTACTTCTGATGAGAATGTGGATGCGGACCACAAGTGATGTTGTTCACAATTGTCATGCATCAGACTTGTGTGGGTTCGTAATTATAGTGCACAACACAACAGGTCTTTACAAGCGCACAGTGAGACACACCAGACATAGTGAGGAATCAACCTAATGAGGATGTGGACACATGCACACACACACACGCACGCACACGCACTCACACACACGCACTCACACACACGCACACGCACACGCACTCACACACATGCACACGCACACACACACACACACACACTAACACAATCACACACACGCGCACGCGCACGCGCACACACACACACACACCTTGCACAAGAATAACTCTACCATATGCAACTGCATGGTGTGGTAAGTGTGGAGGCATCTACAACACTTTCCACAAGACATCTCTGATGCTCGGGAGGAGAGAGCAACTTTCTTGAAACTATGCATAACTCCTTGATAGCGTTCCACAGTGTTGAGCCAAGCAGTGGCTGGAACTGGGGTGGGCAGGAAAGAGTGGCCTGTTGGTTGACGTCTAAAAGATGGGCTAAGTTTGAAGAGAAACCTCTGGAATGCCTGTGTGTGTGTGTGTGTGTGTGTGTGTGTGTGTGTGTGTGTGTGTGTGTGTGTGTGTGCGTGCGTGCGTGCGTGCGTGCGTGCGTGCGTGCGTGCGTGCGTGCGTGCGTGCCTGTGTCAAGCCTACTCCTGGTGTTCTTTGGTGGAAAATCAGAATAGACGGGTAGCTCTGCATGTTTTGGGTATCTTCCATGTCCTCCTTCATATTCTCAATTTCATGCGCGTTAGCCCGGATTGGTACAGCATGGACGTATGGGGCACTCCGAACCGACCAATTACACAGGCACATCTGGTCCCCATCAACCCCTCCCTGAAAACCACTACTGTAACAAAAGAGAGGGAGAGAGAGAGAGAGAGAGAGAGAGAGAGAGAGAGAGAGAGAGAGAGAGAGAGAGAGAGAGAGAGAGAGAGAGAGAGAGAGAGAGAGAGAGCGAAAGCCTACGTATATCCCGGCACTTTCCTTTTCTAAATCCTTGCCGATGTTCCGAATCATCCCGGTACACATTCCCAACATTTCCAGATCTCTCTCCAGCTCAATCAGGATGAGTGGGAGAGAGTAGTTGGCAGCAGGTCTCAGGTCATTTCTAAAAGTGTTCTGTTGAAATTGGCTGTGCTGGGGGAGGAGGAGGAGGAGGAGGAGGGATGTAAGACCTGGATGAATTATGGGGTGGAGGCCTGGTCCCATCCGACAGCACTTTCAGCCCCCAACACAACTTTCTCTGAAACTCCTTGGCTCCTTAAAAAAAAAATCTGTCGTCTCTTTCTTTTTGCTCGCTCTCTCGCTCCCTCGCTCTCTCTTTCTCCGTGTGTCTGTTTTTCACTGTGGGTGTCCCAGACGGCAAAAAAAGGTTTCTTTCTTCAGAAGGAAAACAGGCCATGTGGGACAGACAGAGCAATCAGTGAAATGGTACAGGCTACTCTGTCTTTCGCTCGCTCTCGGCCCTCCAAATACACGTTGTCACTTCTGACACCTTGCGTACACTCGCAGTGGAGGAGCTCGACACCGAGACTGATGGCCGTCCGTTCACCTCCTGCTCCTGTCAAGGTCCATTTGACACCCTTCACAGTGTTCCTGCATGCTTTAAGTGGCTTAATGCACAATACGGGGCATATTTCAGCCCCTGTCAGGTTGGAGTGAGGTGTTATGTAAGCTAGGCTAACCCAAGCCAGGGAGCCAGGGAGAAGCCAAATGAAGTGAGGGCCAGCCAAGAGTGTGGGTAGTGGGTACAATACGCAGGCTGGTGTTCCTCCTACAGAAATGTCTAAAACAAATCTACATTAACTAAACTAATTAATAAAAATTTAGTCTTTTTTAAGATACTACAAAAAGATATTGTACTTTTTTCACTTTATAGATGATAATACAGTACACTGACTAGTATACAAGTCAGTGGTACAGTAGGAGAGATAGACAGGAAACGAATGCATAGAGAGATGTGGAAGGACCGGCAAACGAACCGGGCCGGAATCGAACCCGGGTCGCCAGCGCAGCAGCCCAGTGCCCCACCGCTAGAGCCACGGCAGGGTCTAAAAATTAAATCCTAATTAAAATCTGATCAAAATGGTCACATTTGACCGGAACATAGCAGGAGGGTTAATGCACAAGGACAGACATACTGTATTTCAATCAGCCTTGTCAGTTTGGAGCGAGGTGTTATGTAAGCCAGGCCAACCCAAGCCAGGGAAAGAGCCAAGCCAGGCCTACCCAGCCAAGTGCGTGAGTAACAAAAAACGCTGGTTGGTCTTTTTTAAATGTCTAAGGGGATAGAGGAGTTCTTCCCAGCAAGGTTTCACTAACTCCCCCACAGCCAGGGGCTGTAGTGATGGGTTCCAACTGCTCCAAAAGTGGTGCAACCATCACGGCCCATCAGGCTAGGCTAAGCCAAGTGTGTGAGTACAACACGTCAGCTTGGTCTCCATGCTCTAGAAATGTCTAGTGAATTGGAGGTGGTCTTCTCTCCCCAGTTCCCAGCTCCAATAACTCCCACACACACAGGCATGGATTTACTGATGGCTTCCAACTGCTCCAAAACTGGTGCAACCATCATGCACTAGTATTGGCAAAGAGAAAGGATGGGAAGTGGACAAATATTTTTGAGTGGTGCGAATACATTTGTCTGGCGTGCACCACACTTCACATCAACAAAAAAATGGGTTCCATTGCTCTCCCTTTCCCACATACTGATTGCATTCACAGGACTCCACACACAGACAAGTACTATGACAAATACTCAAGACATCTCAGACTAGAGTACGATGACAAGCATTCTTGTTTTGACTAATACCCTGCTATAAGTGAGTATTCTGATGAGTTGCATGTTGGTGTGTGTCTGTGTCTGCAAAGATGATTTTGCGAAACACTACAGGAATTCAGAATAGCTTTACAATATGACTAAATTTATACCATGTTACCATTCTTAAAATGTTGCTTACTATAGGCTAAGCGTTTGGAAAACCACTGTCCAATACAAGAGTTTTTTTTATCATTTTTTTAAACTTTTAAACTTTTAAAGTTTTTAGTCTTGCTCAGGGCTGTATACCTACATAGGAAAACACTGAATGTTATTCTGCTGTGGAGTTTTAATACATCATCAGCTTCCTAAATAAAGCCTTCCTAAATACTCACACACTAAACACACTAATCATAAACCAAAAGCCTCTTTGCCAAGGTGTGCTCACCTGAATGACCGATACACTTCAGTTGGTTCCTAATTCTCTGGCTGGTGTGATACCCTCTGCTGACCCACTAACTCCCTCACCACTTGTGTATGTGTGTTCTCACCTCACTGACCGAACCCACTTACTCTCTCAACGTATACAGTATGTATGTTTATCACCCAGTGAGCAGACGGAACGTCTTCTGATTGGCTGAGCAGGTGTCCTTTATTCCCCGGTAGCAGGACACCTATGATGTCATGCGGGCGTGCGGGCGTCCAAGTTGCTTCTTTTCTAACTTTCTGGCGAAGTGCCGTTACTAGTTCTATCGCATCTGGTTGTCTAGTCAAGACCCCGTAACTAATTCTATCGCATCTGGTTGTCTAGTCAAGACCCCGTAACTAATTCTATCGCATCTGGTTGTCAAGTGAAAAAACCCAGTCGTCAATTCTATCGCATTTGGTTGTCAAGTCACCCCAACATTCTGTGCGCGTCCTTACATGCCTCCGATAGAGGCGCGTCTCACTAGATTAGGAAGTGGTGCCCATAGCAACGTACCAAGCGCAGTGGTGAATCTACTTTCTCACGAAGCCTTAGATCAACATATTAATAAATTAATACTTATGATACTTATAATGCTGGTAACCGGGTGATAAGCGGAATAGCGGCCTTCGAGGAGTTCCGATATCAAGGGAAAATGGACTTGGTGAAGCGAACAGCCCTTCGGCTGCGCCATCGGGCTGTTTAGAACGCCCATTATTTCCCTGATATCGGGACACCTAGTCGGCCGCTATTCCATACATACTGACCTGAAGGGTATATCCCCTCTTTGGGTGAGGTGGCGGTGTGTGTGTGTGCGCGTGTGTGTGTGTGTGTGTGTGTGTGTGTGTGTGTGTGTGTGTGTGTGTGTGTGTGTGTGTGTGTGTGTGTGTGTGTGTGCGTGCGCGCGTGCACGTGTGTGTGCGCGCGTGTGTGTGTGAATGTGTATGTGTGTGTGTGTGTGTGTGTCACATGACTATATACTGACCTGAATGGCCTATTGCCCCCTATGGGTGAGGTATGTGTGTCAATGAACTGTCCAGTATTTTTTTCATTGACAGTCGGCAACCATAATACATACCTACAGTCCGGCCCCTTTACTGGGAGGAATTTGAAAAACTGGCCCTCGTTGAGATTTAACTGAATACCCCTGGCGTGTGTATGTGTGTGTGAATGTGTATGTGTGTGATTGTGTGTATGTATTGGTGTACGTATGCCTACATACTGACCTGAAGGGTCTTTCGCCCCCTATGGGTGAGGTGGCGGTGCTCCAGCTCTTCCTCCCTCCATCCTCCCTCTCGGCCGGCTGCTTGCGCCGCAGCGGCGTGGGCATGTAAGCCGTCTGGTTGCTCTTGTTGGGCAGGTACTGGTTGAAGGGCAGCGCCGTGCGCGGCTCGCTCACCGAGGTGCGGCGCGCCAGCATGTCGTCCTTGCGCACGTCCGGCAGCGCGCGCCTCTGCTGATGGAGGTGGTGAGGGAAGTCGGACTCCGAGTCGCTGCCGCGGCCTGCGTGGAGGAGGAGATGGTTATAGTTGGTTGCAGTGGTTTTCAACCCTTTTTGAGCACACCATCAATTGTAAATATTAACTGAAAATAAAACCCTATTGACTATATTAACAAGGACAGTCATTCTATAATGTTCCACGGCACACCAGATGATTTCTCTCGGCACAGTGGTTGAAAAACGCTAGGTAACAGTACATGATAGAGGTCAGAGAGAGGTCGTAGGTCATGAGGAGGTTAATAACTGGTTGGTTCGGTGTTTGCTATTGCATGGCTCAGCTTCATTCTGTGTCGTTCACTGTAATGGGGCTCCCCAATGTTCGCAGGTCTGTTATTGAACAGACATTAGACTTGAGAAAGGCCACACTGGCCGAAATGTTGTTTGTTTTAAAAAAAAATCAACATTGGACAAGAGTATGTGGTATCTGAATTTAACATACCGCTGCCAAATGACAACAGACTTTTAGACGCTTTTTTGCGCGTCATATAATTCCGTAAGGAGTCCAGTCACTTCTTGATTAAAATCACCTCACATCGCTGAGCAAGAACTTTTAATTCCCCAATGATAAAGCTTTTCATTACAGTAAATGAATGTCATTGCCATAATTATGATGAACAATGAATAATCTAAGGGGGGCCATGTAATAAGCGAGATTAAGTTTGATGAGACAGACTCTGACGTGGATTAGCGCCCTTCAGAGGGACCAGGAGCGCTGCATTTCTCTGTTGGTCACAATTCCAAAACAGGGACTTTCTTGCTGAACATTATCCCTTATATACGGTAGCAAATAGAGCTACA
Source organism: Engraulis encrasicolus (assembly GCF_034702125.1). Lineage (NCBI taxonomy): Eukaryota > Metazoa > Chordata > Actinopteri > Clupeiformes > Engraulidae > Engraulis > Engraulis encrasicolus. Next base: position 21,814,257 of record NC_085879.1, read on the forward strand.
GACAAATCACTCTGGACAACAGGTTCTTTTGAGTTGCGAGCATGCCAACTTCCAGAGAAAATACCACCATGCCATAAGACCATGCCAGCAACATAGGGAGTTGCCCTGCCTGGGATTACTTTATGGGTTCATGTAGATTTTTCTTTCTGCATTATATTATAGTCTTATTGTGGCTTATTTATTCAGAAGGAGGAAAAACACAATATATTATGGAGTGCTTAAAAGTACATTATGCAGTCCTTCTTACAAGATTTTTCACATCAATATACCCAATAAATTGCTGAGCTGCCTTTTCTTTCAAGGGAGCAACCAAATTTGAACCAAACTTTTAAAAGAAACCAGACAAAGGGGTGGGTGGCTGCCAGACCACCGCTCACTACTCCATGGGCTCATTACGGGCAGCAAACAGAAGCTGGGTTGAGTAGGCAGAGCACGTTGTGGCAAGCCAGCTCAGCCAGTAAGGGAAACCGACAGGGGGGGACAAAGCGGTTACTTGTACCGGGCCCAGGGAGAGAGGGCGTTCAGAATTGGATCCTCATTACATTGTATGTATTGGGTTTGGGGCCCTTTCAGATGCCTTTGTCCAGGGCCCAGACAAAGCTGTCAGCGGCCCTGCAGCCAGTCACGGGTGGATGATGGTCACCAGACCCTGTGGTGGTGGCAGGGAAGTGTGCCCAAACACAGCACGCTGTGGCACTGTGCTTGTAGATGTGTGTGTGTGGGTGTCCATGTGTGTGTGTGAGAGAGAGAGAGCAACTTTTTTTGTGCATGTGTGTAAGAGAGCAAAAGGGGGACAGTGAGAGAGAGAGAGAGAGAGAGAGAGAGAGAGAGAGAGAGAGAGAGAGAGAGAGAGAGAGAGAGAGAGAGAGAGAGAGAGAGAGATCCAGGGGAAAGAAATTAAGAGTGTGAGTACAGTGTCAGTGTGTGTGTTTGTGTATAGTATGTGCATGATTGTGTGTGTGTGCGTGCGTGTGTGTGTGTGTGTGTGTGTGCGTGTGTGTGTGTGTGCACGTGTGTATGCATGCCGTGTGTATGTTTGTATGCGTGCCTGCATGTGTCTGTCTCCATGCATGTGTTTGAGTCTGCCTTGCGGCCTGTGTTTGTGGGAGGGCCGTGTGTGTGCCTGTGTTTGTGGGAGGGCCGTGTGTGTGTGTGTGTGTGTGTGTGTGTGTGTGTGTGTGTGTGTGTGTGTGTGTGTGTGTGTGTGTG
>NC_085879.1:21820465-21830465 GCF_034702125.1 Engraulis encrasicolus
TCCAATGAGTAATAACGGCGTAATTCCAGCTTGCTGAGTGAGCAGTCATGTAAAACCTTTGGACATCTGTTTACGAGTCTGCAAGTCTTTCATAAAACACTTACCAAAAGTCAAAGAATGTACCGGTAATATGGCACTACTTTCGACATGCTTTGGAAGGCTATGGGGCCACGTAGATGATTTGAGCAGAGAGACGGAATCATTTTTCCGTCCTGAGAATAATACGAGGATTAGTTTTTGCTGGACAAATTGAGTCTATGGGAATATGTCGAAAGTGTGTGTGTGTGTGTGTGTGTGTGTGTGTGTGTGTGTGTGTGTGTGTGTGTGTGTGTGTGTGTGTGTGTGTGTGTGTGTGTGTGTGTGCTGTTTGGGTACAGTTAGTTGGTTCTCAGCGTTTCTCACTGCGGTTAAGGCCAACTCTACTACATACACATTTAGCCCATTTACAGACATAAACACATATGGTGGTACTCCATAAACACACAAACAAATACTGTGCACACTCAAGAACATTCACAAAGGCGCACACTTTCTCACAACCATCACCCCTTCCTTTCCAAACAAAGACACACACATACACAAAGGCCTACATGCACACGCACACGCACACGCACACGCACACGCACACACGCATGCACGCACGCACACACACACACACACATACAGACACAAGCGCACACACACACACACACACACACACACACACACACACACACACACACACACACACACACACACACACACACACACACAAACTCACACTCACACTCACACACACTACTGTACAAAGATGCCCACAGCCACACAAAGATCCAGACACAGATCCAGCTCTCTTAATAGGCATAGAACCTGTGATTTCCCTGCAAGCGGCTGCTGGATGACGAGTGAAAGGTCGTCATTTGAGCCCCACAGTAAAAAAGCATTATACGCTAATTATCCCTTAACGCAGTCAGAGGAAAGAGGAGATACTGAATAAGGAAGCCAAACAACAACTATGCAAAACAACGAGAGAGAGAGAGAGAGAGAGAGAGAGAGAGAGAGAGAGAGAGAGAGAGAGAGAGAGAGAGAGAGAGAGAGAGAGAGAGAGAGAGAGAGAGAGAGAGAGAGAGAGAGCCTCCAACATCACTAATGCACCATGAAATGAAACACTCTGAAAAGAAAGAAAGAAAGAAAGAGAGAAAGAAAGAAAGAAAGAAAGAAAGAAAGAAAGAAAGAAAGAAAGAAAGAAAGAAAGAAAGAAAGAAAGAAAGAAAGAAAGAAAGAAAGAAAGAAAGAGAAGCCTTAGAGACCGCAACTAAATGATTATGAAAAAGGCTGAGGTGGATAACAGGCAGTTGGTTCAATTTTAGAAGGATAAAAAGACATACACTGAAAACTGGGCTACTGAGCCTGGAAAAGAAAACATAGATGGATTGGGAGAGACAGCAGTGAAAGAGAGAGCAATATGTCCTATGGGCCAAAACTGTGTCTCAAACATATGAATTAGAAGAAGCTAAAACAGGAGCGCTCCCGGAAGGTGGACAGGTCCTCACAGGGCAAAGGTCTTGGGAGGGAAACACACTGGCACACATGTAGACGTACATGCAGGCACACACATACACACACACCCATGCATAATGGCACGCATAAACGGCATGTGCACGCACGCACACACGCACGCACGCAAGCACGCACGCACGCACATGCACAGGTCCTGGGAGGGCAACACACACAACTTCCCAGACTACTGACTCAGGAGTCTTCTTGGCCCGCGCGTTGGCTTCAAATGGAAAAACAATTACACCTCATCTCATCTCATTTCAACTCCCCCTACACACCCACGCATACATACACACACACAGAGGGAAAATAGATGCATGCTCATACACAGACGTACACCTACACACACAGCACACACACACGCACGCATGCACGCAAAAGCGTGCACACACACACACACACACACACACACAAACACACATGCACGCACGCATGCATAACGCACACACACACATAGAAACATTCCAGACTGCAAGAGAGCTGATGTGCAGTGAGCAGCATAGGATGAACTGAAGGCCTAGATTCTGAACAGAAGCTCTGTACTACTCTCCCTGCTCTTCCACCCCAAACACTTGGAGCTGGGTCTGGAGTCAGATGACGAAAGCCAGAACTTGGAGGTTAATGGGTTCATTTGGTTTCAAACTTCAATTGGGTTCAGTCCTCCCACCTGAAATCGAGGCTCAATTCTGCAGGTCCAGGCCCTCTGTAGAACTACGAAATTAGTACAGGAGTATACTCATGAACGGCCATCCGGGTACTTTGCTCGTAAATGTGCGTTACGCCCCTTTATGGGTGAAAACAAACCGAATGTCTCATCAACTTACATGCTACATCAGCTTGTCTAAATGAACACAGTCCATGCTTCAGCCACGGCTGTTTGGCTCTATTATTTGAACAGCCGGCAACACAACACGTTTTTCGGCATGTTGCGCGTTAACAACGCTAGTCTACAGGTCCGTATCTTTCGTTTATTACACCGCAACATCACCAATTGACTTGCATGGGTTGTTTTGCCCCACAAATGGACGTAACGCACATGGAAAACGTCACGCCGTTCAGGAGTACGGCTGCAGCCAGGACTATCCATTTTGCAGCAGCATTCATTCCAGTGGCCAGGTGCCAGGTGCAGTCTGATGCTGTGCAGCACAGTCTTATTGGGGCTCATCAAGATGTCGTTAGCAACACCTGTGTTTTCCTTGGCTAACATGAAAAGGATGCATTGCTGGCGGGATAACGAGAACAGGAGCTTGATGATTGGATTGGGGCTGGGGCAAGGTTAGCTGCCTAGCTGGCTGGCTGGGACCGTATTATGGAGCTGTCTGCCTGGGGCTAAAGAGGCAACTAATACACCTCGAGAAAGTTGATTGCCGTCATTAGTGCATTGTGGGGAATGGGAGGAAATTTGGCCTGAGGTCCACACCTGGGCCTTCAGGGTACCAAACCGGTGCCCTGACTACTACATCAAAATAGTTAGGATCAGCAGGTTCAAGGAATTGACTGAAATATATGTGCTAGGAGTTTGACAGAAAGTTCACTGGATACTGTGAAATAATGCGTTTCTGATGTCAGTGCTATATTTTCTCTTTATTGTTTGAGGCCATGAATAGATTTTTTAAAAATCTTCTTCTTCACAATATTCAATGAATGCATTGGGCTCTCTCTCCGTCTTGGCTGAAATACGGGTACACCGGTCAGAAAAATCGTAGAGGTTGGGTGACTGGCTGGGGCTATTAGCTGCATGAGTGAGGCTGAAGCAGGCGTACAGTCTGGGATCTGAACAGCCCAGAAGCTAGCTGACTGTATGGGAATAAACCATAGGGACGGTAGAAACAAGGCTGGACAGGTTATCTGGCATACAGGGCATCTTCCCGGTGGATCGACAGTCCTTAGGGGCCGATGCTGTTTTTTTGTTCTTGTTTTTTTTTCCTCATTGACTGTCCCGTAATATTAATTGGGCAGCCTATTGATCCATCTTTAACATAGACAGTGGACTGAACCAGTCATAACTGACTGGCCATGTTTAAGCAACATCTTAAGACACATCTCTTCCTGGAGGCTTATGGCTGCTAGTCCCACAAGCACTTTCACTCACATGCATTCACACACATGCTCACACACTGATGCGCACACACACTCACACTTTCCAACACAACACTCTGTGAAGCGTCCTTGGGTGTTTTGAAAGGCGCTATATAAAACGAAAGTATTATTATTATTATTATTATTATAACATACTCATGAACGGCGTGACGTTTTCCATGTGCGTTACGCCCATTTGTGGGGGAAAACAACCCATGCAAGTCAATTGGTGATGTTGGGGTTTCATAAACGAAAGATACAGACCTGTAGACTAGCGTTGTTCACCCGCAACATGCCGAAAACGTGTTGTGTTGCCGGCTGTCCAAATAATAGAGCCAAACAGCCGTGCCTGAAGCATGGACTGTGTTCACTTAGACATGCCGATGTAGCATGTAAGTTGATGAGACATTCGGTTTGTTTTCACCCATAAAGGGGCGTAGCGCATATTTACGAGCAAAGTACCCGGATGGCCGTTCATGAGTATAGTAGAAAAAGCAAGGGAGTTGTGATGTGAGGGAGGCTGGTTCCTGGGCTGCTGTTGGACCCAGTTCAGCCCCGTGTAGAATGCAAAGGCTGTGGGGTGTCTGGGCTTTCTGGAATAGCCATTAGAGCGTTGGGTCTACTACACCCTTGAGAGCTCTACAGTACCATGTCAAAGTGGTTTTAAACAGGATTATTAATGGTCTTAACAAGTATAGAGACTGCACATATACGCTTACCTGTGCCATGCGTGTGTGTGTGTCATACTGTGTGAGTGTGAGTGTGAGCGTGTGTGAGTGTTAGTGTGAGTGTGTGTGTGTGTGTGTGTGTGTGTGTGTGTGTGTGTGTGAGTGTGTGTGTGTGTGTGTGTGTGTGTGTGTGTGTGTGTGTGTGTGTGTGTGTGTGTGTGTGTGTGTGTGTGTGTGTGTGTGTGTGTGTGTGATCATACAGTATAAGGATGTAAGGAAATGTCTGTCTTTGACCATTAAAATAAAACCAATGTTTGGCATAGGCAAGTATAAAATAGAATCTATTTTTGGACACAGAAACAGATATAACAACCAACAAGGCAACCAACCAACCAACCAATCAAGCAATACATCTTTAATGTGTCTGCCTGAACATGTCCCCTCCTTTAATAATTACTCCTATTTAGGTAATAATACGACATTCAAACTTACATATTGCACATAAGCACTTACGCCTTCAGCCAACGACCCCTTTTCCTGTAGTGAAAAGCCTCAATGGCAGTGGCAGTATTTGGCATGTGCACTAGTCATGTAAAGTCTTTATTCATTCCTAATGTGGCCGCGTTTTGGGAATATTCCAGTTGCAGGTCTGCCCTTTTTCCCCTCCTCTCTCTCTACAAATGGCGTTTTAGTGGCAAGTGCATCTTAGGTTCGCGGTCCACAACAACGTCACTGCTCTCAATAAATACCAAAACTTGCACACAAGCACATAACGCATTCAGCCAATGCGTCACTGAACTGAAACAGGAATGCTAACGTGGTTTGTTGGGAAAGCAAGACAGACACAGCTTTCAAGTGTCTCCCCCTACACATGTCGTTTGAGTGGCAAGTGCATCTGGGCTCCGTAACAACGTCACTACCCTCAACAAACACCAAAACAATGCCTTACCGCTGGACCACAGAAACCAGCCTGCTGTTTCAAAATAGCTTTGCACACATAGTGCAAAGACAAATGTTGTCATTACCTAGAGACAAAACATGACCACAAGCTGTGGTGTTGTCCGGCCAGTTGTTTACACGTCCATAACACACGGAGGTCATCTTAACATAGACATGCAAAGACAAAACCTCCCATCCAGAAGAACACACACACACACACACACACACACACACACACACACACACACACATGCACACGCATACGCACACACACATGCATACGCATACACACACACACACACACGCACATACACACACCGGACAATCCTAATTGCACGTTTGCATACATAGGCCTACATACAAACGAAGACTTGCACTAAACACACAGTTGAAAGTTGACGGACACACCCACACGAAGCACACATACGCAAATAAACACAGTGGTCAGCAGTGCCTGTAGACATCAACAAAGCATCTGTCCACTTGGCCAGTCAAAACTGTCTGTAAGCTTGTCCAGTCAAAATTTTAGTTCATGCCTTTAGTAACACCTGTTTCTGAGCCTTGTTAAATGGTGTACAACTGACTTCTGTAAAAATAGGTGAGGATCTATAAAAAAAGAACTTCACAGACACTTCACAAAAAACCTGCTGTCTGTAAAATAGATTTAAATGCAAAATGCATGAACGTAAGGTCAAACCTTATGATCCACAAACTACCAAGACGGCTGCTGAGGCGCCCTTGGGCAAAATACCATCCCCACATACTGCTCCCCAGGCAACACCTCACACATACTGTATAATGTCGGAGCAGGGGCACTGACAACTTTGACCTATTCCAGGACAAAATCAGCTGAAAGCCCCCCCACCCCCCCCCCCCCCCCCCCACCCCCCCCCCCCTCCACTCAATACATATAAAGACATGGCGTCCCAATTCTAGGCACCCCCTTTCCCTGGGACTGGGACCACTCACCCGTTTGTATCCCCCTGTCGTGGGCCTGTGTGTGAGTCATGTGTGCACTGTGTGGTGTAGTGTGCTGCTGTGTCATCAAAGTAAGGAGTTATTGCTCCACTTATTGTATTTTTTATGTTGTATCTCAGGTGTGGAATAGTCAGGGAAAGTAAAGACAGAAAGTCATGAATTTTAAGTAAAGCACACTCTGAATTAGGCTATGTGTTGCAGTGTCATCACAGATTTGCATTTGTGCCGCGTCATCACCATCAGAAATGGGGAGTCACTTTCTCTCAATTTCCCTCATGTTAGTAAGTCATTCAATGGGAGACTCACAGCCATGTGTAGTGCAATCAAATGGGAGTCACTCTCACTCTTTCACTCATTACAGTATCCAGAGACAGAGAGAGAGAGAAAGAGACAGAGACAGAGACAGAGACAGAGACAGAGAGAGAGAGAAAGAGACAGAGACAGAGACAGAGACAGAGACAGAGAGAGAGACGCACGTGTCCTTCAGATAACTGTGTGGGAGCAGAGTGTCCTCTTATAGTGTCTTCAGGCCGGCAGAGGACCATACTGACTACTGTGTTAATGGTGGACATCAGAGCGGTCCGTATTAGCACTCGAATGTAGGTCATGGTGCAAAGCCCTGTTCACATCTACAATGATATTGCTACAACTACATAACTACAACTTTTTACTTTAGTTTTGTGCATGGGATAGTGTGAAATGTAGTGTGAAATCGGGTTGTAGCGACCAGGATTTAAAACAGTTTTGATTTTCTTGTGACCATACAATTGCCGATTGCAAGCTGGTTGTGAGGTAAAATCGCTTGTACACTACATGAGACTCAAAATAGACCTCCGATTGAGCCAAAAAATTGGCCTGATTCCCAACAAGTTGTGCGTCTCACAAATCGTGGCAAAATTGGATCAAAATACGCACAGCGTATGTGGGTGTGTGAGATGGACATGTTAGGGCGCCCGTCTTTAGCCTTATTGTCATCGACTTTCAAATCTCTTCGAGACTTACAGTAGAGCATAACAACTAACAGCATTGTTGACCCGCCTCCCTTGGTTTGCTACTCGTTGATTGGTTCTTGACAAAGTGGGTGTAGTTCTCAATTTTTCCGGAGATCAGAAACGATATTTACATTGCTCTACCCCTGACTAAAAGCAACGTCAAAGGTGTTTCGTCACTGGGAGGGCATGGCCTGGCTAGTTCGTCTTACCATCGCTGCTGCCGATGCGAGCGACCAGTACGTCCGGTGAGGGGGTCTGTCGCGAGTGCGAGCCGAAGGAGTCCAGGCTGTCGAAGGAGTCCTCCCGGCCGTGGCGGGGGCGGGGCGGCGAGAGCGAGTCGGAGCGCTCAGAGTCCCAGCAGTCGATGTAGCCGCTGTCCCGGATGCTGCGCTTCGGACTGTCACTGTCCTCCGCTTCCTGTGCAGACGCACGCACACACACGCGCACGCACGCACGCACACACGCAAACACACACACACACACACACACACACACACACACACACACACACACACACACACACACACACACACACACACACGCACACACACACACGCACGCACGCACGCACACACACACGCACACACACACACACGGGTCAAACCTGGTGCTTGAACTTAAAGGTAGAGTATGTAATTTTAGCAATTTATTTTCAAAATGTATGCTGCCCATTCACAAATGTTATCTTTTCATGAATATCTACAAATAATAAACTAATACTACCAAAAATACAGCAAGGTTTACAGCCAAGTATGTCTATGACGGGCAATTCAAAATGGTGATCCACCTATACATGTATGAGAAGACGTTATAATGAATATTTAGAAATGGATGGAGACGGTAAGCATTGGTTACCGTGGCTACCATACATCACACATGTAGGCTGACACATATGCCCGATCACATGGGAAAAAAACATACATAAAAACACACAGACTGACAGAAAGAAGGAATAAGAAGCACAAAATGACAAAGTAGCCTCTTTGTGCAGATGGCCCTGCCGGCGCTGGAAAGACTCAACTACATCATAACAATATTGCTATGACACTACTGGGTGCCACAAGTAACAGATTATAAACACCTTTATAAACCCTGGCCAACGAAGATGTTCTCATCACAATTTTGACATTTGGCGCTGAACGGAGCATTTGGGTATCCAAGACTGCAGCCCCCCCACCTTTACATTGACTCCAATGGAGCACTCAAGCAATCGATCATAAAATGGCATTAAGCTAACGTTCGAAAAGACATGGAACTCACCGTGTGGTCAGTGGTAGACAGCGATAAATTGACCCGAAAATTGCAGCGAAATATGCCTTCTAACTGTTGTTTAGCATTTGGCGGACCTATTTTTCCCCAGACGCCGTTGAATAGCAGTAGACATCCAGCCAGTAGGTAGCGATAGTGTGTTGTTTGTGTAGACATCAAGGAGCATGGTAGAACGTCTGTCTTTGAGCGGGACTGGCTACAAAAACTACAGCTTGCATACAAACCATAGATAGTAACGTAAACAAGCACATCATGAGTGCTTCATTGGAGTCAATGTAAAGGTGGGGGGGTTGCTGTCTTGAATACCCAAATGCTCCGTTCAGCACCAAATGTCAAAATTGTGATGAGAACATCTCTACTTCACCCAAGAAGTCACACAAACAGGGCTTAATGTCTAAAATAGTGAACCACCACTTTAAGCCCCAAAATAGTGGCATACCCCTTTAAGGACAATAAGGCTATAACAGAGCCTCTGCGCAAAGGGAGTAGCCTCTTAATGCAGATGGGGTGGCCGGCGGGCCTATTCACTATTTGCTGAAAATACTCAACTACATCATAACAACATTGCTATGACAGTACCGAGAGCCTTAAGTAACAGATTAAGACATAGCCATTACAATTTTGGTGACAGTAAGGTTATAACATAGGCTCTGCGCTAAGGGGTCAATGTTTTCAAAGCAAAATAATAGTTCCGTCCTGCCCTATATTCATTGCTGATTTGCCATATACTTTTTTCACGCAATCTTTCCTCATGCATGATGGAGTATTTCATCTTTTATTCAGCTCTCCATCTGCCCCCTTCCTTCTTCCTCTGCGGTGGTCCCCAGCCCTTCCTGAGACCTCGCCGGGTCCCAGCGCTAATGAAACAGAGACATTTCCTTCCTACTATTCAACACACATTCAACACTCAACATTCAACACCAACGTGAAGTGAAGTGCTGCTGGTTCTCTCTCATACTTTTCTCCCTAAGCGTGCTACACCATCATTGGTTTGGTTCTTCAGCTCTTTCTTCTGTTTTTGTCTTTCTTTATTTTTCCAGTTTTCCTAGTGTCTGTCTTGTTTTCCCCCTACTTTTGTCTTCCTTTTCCTACATTTGTCAATTTCTTTCTTAGTTCCTTTTTATTTATTTATTTCACAATGCCCTGTCTTGTGTCTTTCTGTCTTGAGTTCTTTCTTTCTTACTCCCCCCTTTCATTTGTTCATTCTTGAGCTCCCTCTCTCTCTCTCTCTCTCTCTCTCTCTTGGCCTTTATTTTCACTCCATCTACTGCTTGTCCTTTCACAGTTAGCAGGACATGTCTGATCAGCGTGTGTGAGAGAGGCCGCTGGGTGCAGGTTTTGGCTCCACTAGCAATGCTCTCATGGAACTCACTAGCCCTCACATAGACATCTCCAGATCTCTGGTAAAAATCAGCGGAGCACCTCAGAGACAGGGAAGAGAGAGAGAGAGAGAGAGAGAGAGAGAGAGAGAGAGAGAGAGAGAGAGAGAGAGAGAGAGAGAGAGAGAGAGAAACAGAGAGAGAAACAGAGAGAGAA
>NC_085879.1:21840465-21842965 GCF_034702125.1 Engraulis encrasicolus
TGGATGGATGGCTGCAAGACCTCACCATGACAACAAAAAAACTCATAATTGAACACAGCTAACCTTAGTTGTATTACCTCAGGTTTAGTGACTCAGTCGTAACCAGTTATTTACATTACCCTTTCCAGTGAGTTTTGCAACATCATTGGCTTGTTTGCTTATTTGGTAAAAGTCTACCTCAGAGTGTTCTGGAAGTGTTTTGACAATTCGTTCAAGATGGATCAGAATGTGGCCAACTTAGACAGAGTTCACAGATTTACTGGCAATGACCTGTGGGTAATTCAGCTGTTTTGGCAGAGGTCTGTCCTAGTTTAGTATTCCTCTGGTTTTCTTTTTTTTACTACAGCTCTGTAATAACTCTATATACTGTACTAACTCCCCACCGCTATAATGACCCCCTGTCAGTCATCTTTTCTGACCACTGCTCCACCCAAAGCTGATAACTCCATGTAGACCTTAAACCACAAACCAGAAGGAATCATCATAACCCTAAAATCTACCAGTCTCACCCTCTCTGTCTGACAAGACGGTAGCCTCACCACGCCCTCAAGAACCATTCATCACAATAGCCTCTTTATCCTATAAAGCCTCTGTCTGTCTTACTCCTAAACGACAATGACAGAGGTTTACGCAATCAGCCCGCTGCGGTGAAGCGGACGGTATTTAGGCCTAAACACACAAATGTTTGCTCTTCGTAATACTCTCCAAACATTGGTAATGCCAGTGTGTTTACCCAGGCTAAGCTATCATAATACCAGCAGCGTCTTCAGTTGTCTCAAGGCTATCTTGGAAATCCTAACAAAGGGATTGGACCTTCAGCCAAGACACAAGATAGAAACATAGAGGGGTATCCCCTGAATAGGCTATAATTTAGTATGCTATACAATATCGAACGACAAATGAAGAAATTTGACTATTATTTGCTGATTACCAGGACAACGATGAAAGGAAAGGGTAGAAAATGACAGCAAACAACCCAAAACAGAAACAAGACCCTGACAAATGGAGTGACCACGTTTACTACACATCTGGATGCAGAGGTCTGCCTCCAGTACTGACTGTCATCTGATGGACTGACTGTTCAGTCACAGCTGTACTCTGAAGTCCAGTTGCGTTTTTAGGGTTTAGTTCCTGGAACGTGTGCTGGTTTGCTTTTCTGAGTGCACTCTTGGGAGGGAGTACAGTAGTGTAGAGGCCCTTTTTGTAGTGCAAGGGTAGTATAGTTTTTTGCAAGGGTGCAGATATTCCTACTTCACTGAAGTCTCAGCAGTTTGTAGTTCCTATACGTATAAATACGCACAGACATGCACATTTGCACATGTACATGCTAACACCTACAAAATTAGGAATATCAGCACACATAATACCTGTGTATCACAAACACACAGACACACAGACACATAAGCACACACACGCATGCGCACGCGCACACACAACCCCCCCCCCACACACACACACACACTCACATGCACACACACACGCACACACACACACACACACACACACACACACACACAGATAAGACAGTACTGCGTCTTTAAATAACGTCAAGAACAGAGTGACGTGCCCAATCGAAACTGACATAGGACACAAACAAACACTGTGCTCCTTTTTTTCCCCTGACTGATGTCAAGCCGACAGAACGGAGTGTTTCATACATAAACACTGGAGACAGGTGAGCCGTCAGCGATGACATTCCAACAGAATGAGCCCACGCTAAATACAACGACACCGGCACTGTCGAGGCCAGGCACAACATCAAAAATGCAGCAGAGGCAAAAAAAGACACACACGTACGCAAGCTCACACACACACACACACACACATACACACACACACACACACACACACACACACACACACACACACACACACACACACACACACACACACACACACACACACACACACACACACACACACACACACACACACACACACACACGTACACAACCCCACACACATACACACGTCATACCGTACATGCAAGCATACAGTATAAAGACACGTGTACACACATGCATGCATACTACACACATGGGACAGAGGATTTAAGGCATGAAGAGTAGAGATAGACAGAGGAATCGATAGACAAAGACAGAGGAGAGAGAGAGAGAGTGAGAGAGAGAGAGAGAGAGAGAGAGAGAGAGAGAAAGACGGGGAGAAGGAGAAGGAGAGGAAGAGATGGGGAGAGAGAGAAGGATAAGGAGGAAGAGAGATGGGGAGAGAGGTGAGGACAGTGATTGACATAGTGACAGACACATAAGAGGAAAACACGAAGTAGATCAACACTTACATTCTTTAGTCTTCTGCTGCAGTCGGATCCTCTGTGGACAGGCAAAGGAGAGGGAGAGAGAGAGGGAGGGAGAGAGAGAGAGAGAGAGAGAGAGAGAGAGAGAGAGAGAGAGAGAGAGAGAGAGAGAGAGAGAGAGAGAGAGAGAGATGGTTACTTGAAGGTGAACAACACAATCCTCAAACAAGATCAACAAACATAAGAGCA
>NC_085879.1:21847965-21850465 GCF_034702125.1 Engraulis encrasicolus
AGTGTTTCCCAGAGAATTCTCATTAGTCAAGGTGGTGGAGAGACAAGTCACCATCATCAGTGGACATGCTGTGCTGTGAAGTTTCATTTGAAAATGGTCTGAAAACTCTTATAAGTATATATATATGTACTGTATATATATTTTTTTGGTTAAGCAACTTTAGCAATAAAGGGGGAAACCCTGATAGGGGTTCTATAGATGTTCTATTTTATCCAGTATTTCAATCTTATACTACAAACAGACATTAATAGCAACATATGCATCGCAAACTGTACGGCATTGTGCTGTACTGTCATTCATGTACAGGTAAGATTGTTGCACTGCATTTAATAGAGTGTGCGTGTGCGGAGAACAATACAATATCATTTACGACTCAACCCATGTATCTCCAAACCATCTTTCACATCTGTCAACTTGACTATCTCTGCTCTATCACTAGCACTATCAGAAATATGAACACAAGTGCACTGCACACACAAACACATAAAAACTTTCCCTTCACCCAGAGGGGGAGAGAGAGAGAGAGAGAGAGAGAGAGAGAGAGAGAGAGAGAGAGAGAGAGAGAGAGAGAGAGAGAGAGAGAGAGAGAGAGAGAGAGAGAGAGAGAGAGAAGAGAAGAGAAGAGAAAACCAGTCTGGCTAGCTTGAGAGCTGGGCCTGAGGCCATCAGTGGCGTTCGTTTCGTTGTACCCATGAGGCAACCTCACACCCCTCCCCCCATCCCCTTTCCCCTTTCCCATGCGGACACACCCACCCACACAACACACTCACAATTCATCTCATACACACATACAGGGACAAAACAACACGATTCCCATGGTAACGGCCAGTGTCATACTCAAAAACACACACACACACACAAACACGTACACACACACACATACACACACACACACACACACACACGCACACACACACACAGACACACACACACACACACACACACACACACACACACACACACACACACACACACACACACACACACACACACACACACACACACACACACACACACACACACACACAGAGTGATGATAAGTTTGATCCACGTATCCGTTAGAGTTGCAGACACAGCAGACTTCCTTGCTGCCGGCCTGGCCTAGGCCAGGGTCTGTCGGAGCAGAGGATAGAGGATAGGAAGGGCAGGGTCCCCATTCAGAGTAGCATGAGGTCATGCTTGGCACCTGACTTTGTTCTCGGACCATGACAATGAGCAAAATAATAACCAGCTACGGAGCTGCATACACGTCCGTCCAATGCAGACCGGGGACAACAGATGGCCTGAGGCTGATTTCACGAGGAGGAGAGAGGGGAGTGCAAAGGAGAGGAGCTGAAAAGAGTAGAGGAGAGTAGAGGAGAGGAGAGTAGAGGAGAGGAGAGTAGAGGAGAGGAGAGGAGAGGAGAGTAGAGGAGAGGAGAGTAGAGGAGAGGAGAGGAGAGGAGAGGAGAGGAGAGGAGAGTTTATAGTTGGATAAGATATTGTATAGGACAAGAGATCAGAAGATGAGAGGAGAAGAGGAAGAAGCACAATAAAATAGGGTAGAATAGAATAGGGTAGAAGAGAAGAGAAGAGAAGAGAAGAGAAGAGAAGAGAAGAGAAGAGAAGAGAAGAGAAGAGAAGAGAAGAGAAGAGAAGAGAAGAGAAGAGAAGAGAAGAGAAGAGAGAGGAAATGTAGGGAAAAGAGGAAAGAAAAACCCATAAAGGCCATAAAAAGAATATGTGGGACAAAGTAAAATTACTATGTATGACAGAGGAAGCGAAAGAGAAAGACAGAAAAGTGAAAAGCAAAAAACAAGAGAGAGAGAAAGAGAGAGAGAGAGAGAGAGAGAGAGAGAGAGAGAGAGAGAGAGAGACAGAGAGAGACAGACAGACAGACATAAACAGAAACAGAGAGACATAGAAACAGAGTGAAAAAGAGAGAGAGCTAAAGAGAGATGGCACTACAATCTGTGTCAGATGTCAGCATGGTAATCGATGCCACGCACACCAACAGAAATCAGTTTGAGTCTAACAACAACACGCTGTGCGTGGCATTAGTACACAAGCACTACTTGTTGTCCTTTTCAATATCATGACATCACATACCAAATATCACAAACACACCCACATAATGAAACACTCTCTCTGTTCCTCTCTCTCAGACACACACACACACAACCTAATATTTAGCGAGTGCTGGAGCCAAAATCGACCGTCTCACTGTGTCTAGATTCCTCTCATGCAAACACACAAACAAAACCAAACAATATCTATCACTTCTCCTGCTTCCCCACCTCCGTCTCCCACTCTTTAATACCTACAGTACCTAAAAAAGCATACACACACACAAACATACCGATAGGCACACACACACAGGGACCGATATACAGAGAGGCAGTATTACCACTCACACACAGACACACCCACCCACGAACACATGCACATACACTCACGCACACAAATATTCACAGAGAGAGAGAGAGAGAGAGAGAGAGAGAGAGAGAGAGAGAGAGAGAGA
>NC_085879.1:21860465-21862965 GCF_034702125.1 Engraulis encrasicolus
GCCGATACGCCAGAACGGTGTTTACTTTTTTTGTTCTTTTGAAGCAGTGGTTTTTATGAAAAACATTGAAGAAGGGAAAAAATAAACCCTTGTTGCTGTAAAACTCCTGAAGGAGTACAGTTTTTTGGCTGATGCGTGAATGAATAAACACAAGACAATAAAAAAGCTAAATTTTGCTCTTTTTTTGGTCTACCCAACCCAAAATCCAGAATTCTATTACCATGGCGACAGAGGCTTAATCGAATCTCAGTTTCTTTCTGCACAATCGGATGAGCTCAGCAAAAAAGGAAAAAGAAAGATTGACTGCAATAAACCAAGAGAGAAACCAAGGTTCATCAACCTTTCATGAGAAGCGAATCACAACAGACTGAGTACTAGGGATGTGACACCACTTTTTCTGTTGCTGCGATTTGTTTGCTAGGAAAAGGTTAACATTTGAAATGACTGGTAACTTAGGCCTACATTACCTTACACCACCTTACATTTGGCAGACACTTTTATCCAAAGCGACTGACAATCAAGGACATAACCATAGCATACAACACTAGCTACGCATAGCATATAACTTAGTTATTGTCATTATTATTATTGTTTTGAAGACTTAGCTTAATTATTTTAAGATCATCAATGACAGTATAGTGGCAAAGTTTCCTGACAAGCAAACCAGGGGTGCGTTTCTCGAAAGTGACGTTGTTAGCCAGTTATCAACTTGGGTAGTTGCCAATTGGAAAATTTCATTGTAAACAACAAAGTAGCTAACATAGTTAGCAACTATGGTTTCGAGAAAGGAGTAAATATGGAGGGACAGAGTAAGGCTGAATAGAACAGAGGCCTTCTCCGTCCGTCCAACCACAAACAGGAAATGGGAGAAGGCGAAGGCTAGCGAGGGTGAGTGGGTGGGGCGGTGTGCTGTGGGGAGGATACTGGAGGAAGGGAAGGGAAGGGAAGGTGGGTGTTGTTGCTGTGTTTCGCTGCGATGTGAAAGATTACAGCCAGCCTCTTTGTTTACACATTTCTCACCTCGCTAATCGCACCAGACACTCCCAAAGGAAAGAAGGGAGGGGGAGTGGGGGGAGGAGGGGTGATTAATGGAGACTTGATGATACTGATTATCATCATAAGTTAATGACTTAAGCTTCCTATTTATGTATTTCTGCTGCTACTGACAATATTACCATTACCACATTCACGCCAATAAAACAATTAAATTGACAGGGAGGCAGGGAGATAGAGATAGATAGATAGAGAGAGAGAGAGAGAGAGAGAGAGAGCGAGAGAGAGAGAGAGAGAGAGAGAGAGAGAGAGAGAGACAGAGAGAGAGAGAGAGAGAGAGAGAATAAGAAAGACAGAGAAAGAATTAGAAACACAGAGAAACACAAGGAAAGAGAGAGAAACAGCCAAGGAAAAAAACAGGAAGAAGAGCAAGGTCTGGATAAGCCCAGGCACATGCCTACCGGACAGCTACACTTCACAGGCCTTGTGCAGGTGGCATGTCAGGGGAAAACCCTTTCCACTCTACACTCACAGAGTAAACATCCAGCACAAGACTCCACTGACCCACACTGTGACTGTGACTGCTCTATTGATATTTGCCCAATCAATACGTGAGTGTAATAGAAAACACTCCCCTGATAATCAATAACGTCATAACAAGGGATCGGATTGCCTTACATACAGTACGACGAGGGGGTTTCCACTGGGCAGCCACATGCCTTGAAGCTTTAACATGGCCTTGCTTGAAAAGCCTTGTACAGTGCCACATGGTTGTATTCCAGTGTTTCCCAGAACAAACCCATCGTGTACCCCTATATTAGTGGTATGGATTGGCACTGCCCTCACGATCAGATTCGATCACGATTTGGGAGGTAGCGAATCGATTCGATTCGATTCTATGCGATTCGATCCGATCCGATTCAATTCTACAATGCATTGCAATGCATTACATTTCTACTGAAAGCAAAGCAAATGTTTCATGATGAGGCAATACATGTATTCAGATACTGAGCAACAATTTATTGGCTGTTTTCTGTATCAGTCTGGATCAGTCTGTAACAGTCTTGAAATGCTTTGAAGGACTTTATTTAATTTAACATTCATTTGCTCCCGAAATATCCCTGGAAGTAATTGAAACGTAAAAAAAATTGCCGGATCGATTCTGGAACTTGCCGCATTGAATTGGATCGTCCATGCCACACATTGGATTGCATCGCCGAATCAATCATTGTTGACACCACTACCCTTCCACCAGTGAAACCCTGTTATAGTAATTGAAAAGTTAACTACCAGTACTACACCACTTTGACATAACACAGCCATAAGTAATGCACCATGAATTGGTCATTGCCATTCTGGTAACGACAAATTTACAACGCTGTGTCTTAAAGAGTTTAACATTTTCAAAGCATCTTAAAGAAATTACATTCACATTACAAGATCATGTCAGGGGACCTAGTCAGGGTGAGTGGTGTATGCTGTCAAGGCCTGTTAAGTGCTGGGGGAA
>NC_085879.1:21867965-21870465 GCF_034702125.1 Engraulis encrasicolus
AGTCAGGAGTAGATTTTTCTGTATGGTTATCAGAGCTTAAACAATGAAATGTGCACTACTTAAATGGCACATAGGTTAACTGTTTAGCAAAAACTGTGTTATATGAATGGGAAATATGTCAAGTCAACAAGAATGTGTTCACACATATGCACAACATGTCTTTTGCTTTGTTGAAATAGTGATCATGACGACTTTGTGTGAGTCAGTTTAAAAAATCGTGTTAAAGCGATCAAGAAAAACTGTAATGTGACAAGGATATGAAAGGTAAGAGAAGTGGCCAATGAATGACAGGAGAGAGACAGAGAGACGGAGAAAGAAAGGAATGGAATGCGATGTTTGGTTTGGGGAAAGTGTACCTGGAAGCAGAGGGCTTACGTTTTCTCTTGAGGTGAGAGCGAGTGAAAACTCTGTCAAGAGTAAAAACACACAAGGTGGTGGATTCACAGACCTCTTCAGCCGACAGAACACCAGGCACCGTTCCGGAACCTCACCTCCACTATGACCTCACCAACACCCAACACAGCAGGGCCCCTCAAACGGCCAATTAAAAGTGTGGCTTTCCGAGGGGGCCAGATCTCGTCAGCCAATTAGCTGCAAGCGTGCACGCACGGCGCTGCCAATTAACAGCAAATAAAGGGGCTACTCTGTAGGCCAGTGTTCCGTGACTTCAAACAAACATTGGTGATGTAAGATCCAAATTCCTGCTCGGTTACCAATTCCAACACTTTCCGCCCATTCCGATTCTCTGTCAATTCATTAGTTCAGTGAATACAAACAAACCCAACCGGCCAACACAATTAAATACATTACATCATAGTTGTTACAGTATTTCATAGGTAGCAATCCTGGCCTAAGGGAGCAAAAAATCTGCCATATTTTTTTTCCATGTCTCTCCAATGAGTACACATGATTTAGCTAATTAGAAGTAACATCTGTTTTGTGAGTTGTCATAACACATCAAGATCACTTATCAAGATCTACAGTATCTGGAAATGGTTTGAGATTTTCAAATTGGGAACACTGATGATGGGGTAGAGTGCCGAGCGTTTGTATCCCAACTTTGTCTTCAGCTTTTTCTTTATTTTCGACTTTTCCAATACAGTTTTTTTCTGAATTGCCTCCAGCTCCATCCAGTTGAGCAAAAACATTGCATTTATAACTTACAATCGCCATGATTGACACATTTGAGTGTTTGACAGAGCTGCAGCCAAACAAGACTACATCAGCTGCTGCTTTTCAACACAGTCACGAGTCAAACGCTAGGCCAAACATTCACTATTCAAATACATTGCAGATGTAACTTTTTGAGGCAGGGATGACGTCTTTGAGACTTACACACAGCCAACGTTGAACGATATTACCTCTACTGTTGCGATTTAAAGCAAACAGTCACGAGTCAAATGTTAACCCAAACATTCACTATTCAAATAAAAATTTAAAAAAACTGAAAGACTGGACTAGCTTCTTTGAGAGTTTCACAGAACTAGCATTGAACCAGACCACCTTCGACACTTGCGGTTCTGCGCAAACCGTCTCGAGTCACTTACCTAAACATTCACCGTTCAAATACAATGTGGTTGTAACTTTCTACGGCTGGCATTGGCTTCTTTGAATGTTTTACACAAGTAACATCGAACCAGACTACCTCTATCATTGCTGTTACTTTTCAACACAAACAAGTCAGGATCGAGCACTAGGCCAAATATTTACCCTATATAAACTGTTGATTTTGGCGCAGAGGTCGGCTAACTCAACTCAGATGTGACGGGAGCGCACAAGCCAACCGGCCCATCTGTTTTCTGCACCGTCTTAACCCCTCTAAAACACAGTATCTTTTTTTCCGCCCCACAGCCATTTTCCCCTCTTCTCCATTCTTTTTTCCCTTCTTCGGCACTATCTAGCTCTCCGTGGGAAAGTTTGTTTTGATTTGCTTCCTGATAAAAGAGCAGCCAACAATGAGCCATCAGTCACTGGCCGGTCGCAACCCATGATGGAGAGGGAGACGGAGATCGTGTGGACGGAGATAAGGAAGGAACAGGTGTATAAACAAAAGAAAGTAGTAAGAGAGAGAGCGGGAGAGAGAGAGAGAGAGCGATAAAGAGAAACAGAAATCTGTAGTAGAGGCAGATAGAGAGAGAGGCAGACAGAACAGGAAAAAAAGAGAGACACTAGGCAATGGAGAGAGAGGGAGAGAGAGAGAGAGAGAGAGAGAGAGAGAGAGAGAGAGAGAGAGAGAGAGAGAGAGATGCATAGGAAGAAAGAAGGAGAGATAGGATAGAAAATGCAGCAGGATGGAGGGAGAAACAAATTATGAGAGGAAAGCTAGCACGCCATATGGAGTAGAGGAGTGGAGTGGAGGAGAGAAGAGACGAGAGAAGAGAAGGAGAGGGGAGGAGAAGAGACGAGAGAAGGAGGAGAGGGGAGGAAAGCTGGGAGCTCAAGCGTCTTTAGATAAGGAGGAGCTGTGGACACAGCCAGGGACATCTCGATGTAGATGAAG
>NC_085879.1:21875465-21877965 GCF_034702125.1 Engraulis encrasicolus
GATACAAAATACAGGGGGGAAAAGCATTTTGAGACAAAATTCCTGCAATACAAAATGCAAAATACTATGCATTGTAATTAGATGGATTAGAAATACTGCCACAAACTCCCCTGTGCCTACTCCTCTCCACCCCCCCCCCCCCACCTGAGCTCCCCTCTTCTTCTCCGTGATCCTATACTCCTCATCCCATCACCTGCTCCCCATCATCTCCCTTCATCTCCTCTCCTATCTTCCTCCAGTTCTTCTCCCTTCATCTCCTCTCCTATCTTCCTCCAGTTCTTCTCCCTTCACTTCCATTTCCTGCCCGTATCTGACCTCCCTCCACATCTCCTTCCTTGATCTTCTTCTGGCCTCACCTTACCTCTATTCGTCTCATCTTCTTCCTCCCCTCCTCCATCCTCTCCTCCCTTTGTCACACTTGCCAGCTGGAAACTGAACATACGGTGCGGTGTGCAGAGGGAGCATGGGAGGACCCCAAGGATGGTGAAACATTTTCCCTATACACCCTTCATACCATCTTCTCACGCTTCCTGAGATCTTAACTGTATACAGTACACACTTGCTTCTTCCCATTCTTTTTGTATAGCACCATATCCAACAAACGTGTTTTTGTATCAAGCCATCCTCAGATCCAAGTATGGTTCTTTTCCAAGTAATTCAAAATAAAGATATATTGTCTAGAGTTTAAGCATGCCTACTTACATATGTATCCTCTGGCTCTACCTTTAGCTCCTCCAATCTCCCTTCTTAATATAGACCATACTCATGAACGGCGTGACGTTTTCCATGTGCGTTACGCCCATTTGTGGGGGAAAACAGGTAATGCAAGTCAATTGGTGGTGTTGGGGTTTAATAAACGAAAGATAAGGACCTGTAGACAAGCGTTGTTCACGCGCAACATGCCGAAAACGTGTCGTGTTGCCGGCTGTTCAAATAATATAGCCAAACAGCCGTGGCTGAAGCATGGAAAGTGTTCATTTAGGCTAGCCGATGTAGCATGTAAGTCAATGAGACATTCGGTTTGTTTTCACCCATAAAGGGGCGTAACGCAAATTTAAGAGCAAAGTACCCGGATGGCCGTTCATGAGTATTGGCATATGGGGCCATACTGGCTTCTGTGTGTGGTGTACAGTAAGCATAGCCACATGGGCTGGAGTCTGTACCCAATTAGGGCCATCCAATCAGACAGCTCCTTTAGTTTGATTGATTGATGGTGATTAATCATGATAACCTATGGGCTTTGAGTTGGGCCCAGCTCATATTTTGGGTGAGAGAGAGAGAGAGAGGAGGTATGCTTGCCAGTGGAAAAACATTCTGGAAAACGTGTGCCAGTAGATGCAGTGGAACCATGGATGTTTAAGATGGAAGAAAACGCTTGATGAAATATCACTGTCAAGTGTTGCTGGAACACACACATCAACAACCATCCTGACACCCACACCCACAAATGGGCTATTCATCAACAACAACCAAAGTAAAGCATGACGATGAAGCATTACACACACACACACACACACACACACACACACACACACACACACACACACACACACACACACACACACACACACACACACACACACACACACACACACACACACACACACACACACACACACACACACACACACACACACACACACACACACACACACACACACCATTTCTGCTTGGCACAACTCTTTTATGTTTTCTGGCTACCTATGACCCCTACTATGAGATATTGCTGCCTGGTGTATAACCCATCTTACATTCTGACTGCTCTGCTTTAAAATGCGTCTGCCAGATGACTAAGCGTGCATGTGAATGATGAAGCTTGAGAAACAGAGAGATAGAATATATGAAAAAAGTGAAAAAGAGAAAAAGAGAGAGACAGAGAGACAGAGAAGGAGGTAGAGTGTGTGACAGACTGATGATAAGTGACGAAAAAGGGAGAAAGTGAGGAAGGCTTTAAGTGTAGTTGTACTTGACAGCGACTCGTAACCCCTTACCAGACAAAGTCCCACCACTGGGACATTGTAATGGTCAAGGACAAAACGTAACTACAATAGTACTACACCACTATGACAGTGCACAGGGCCTTTAGTAATGCATTACGACTAGGTCATTGCCATGTAGGTAACAGCTAATTCATAACAGGGGTAGTGTCTTAAGGCGTTAATGACACTGCGTCGGTCTGTTGTTCAGCCAAGAACAGGGTTGCTTTTTGGAGAGTTTTGCGTGCAACTTTGGAGGTCGGTTGACCTTGCTTGGAAAGCAGCGGACACATTTTGGACGAAGAGTGAGAGAAGAACATGATTTGGGAAGAGAAAGAAAAAGTGGGTGGAAGACATTGTTACCATGATGACGGCTTGGGGGAAAAGGGGGTGTCTGATAAGTAGGGATGGGACTGGGATGGTGGTGGGAGAGCTGTGTGCTGTAGCTGCGAAACATCCACAGCACCAGCCAGGGGCGGAAAGGACGATTATTACTCTTGCCAAAAAACGAGGAGAGAAAAGGG
>NC_085879.1:21882965-21885465 GCF_034702125.1 Engraulis encrasicolus
AAAGTCAACCTTAGCTACAATACACAGACTAATCTCTAGCACTGGGAAAGATGTCGAAACGAAAACATAACAGGGCGAGACATCCGTCATTCTTCTAGCCTTGGCATTTCCTAGGAATAGCACTTCACTAATTGTGCAATAGTGACGCACGCACACATGCATGCTCGCACAAATACAGACACACACAGACACACAAAGACACACACAGACACACACACACACACACACACACACACACAGACACACACACACACACACACACACACACACACACACACACAAACACACACACAGACACACACACACACACGGACGCGCACACAGACACCACACACACACATGCAAGCACAAACACACAGACACAGACACAGACACAGACACACAGACACAGACACAGACACAGACACACACACACACACACACACACACACACACACACACACACACACACACACACACACACACACACACACACACACACACACACACACACACACACACACACACACACACACATCCTGGTATTACTCAATACTTGTGGCCTTGGTTTGTTGGAACAAGAGCATGTGTTCTTAGGCTTGAGAAGAGCCTACAGCACTGAGCTGGTGTCAAACTGATGACACGTCATTGGCAATGACCTCAAGAGTGGTGTGTGTGGTATGTAGCCTATATGTGTGTGGTGAGTGTATGTGTTTGTGTGTGCGTGTGCGTGCGTGTGTGTGTGTGTGTGTGTGTGTGTGTGTGTGTGTGTGTGTGTGTGTGTGTGTGTGTGTGTGTGTGTGTGTGTGTGTGTGTGTGTGTGTGTGTGTGTGTGTGTAGAAGCCCTCAGAGGATGCACCTGCAGTGGGTTTGCATGTCGTGTGTGTGTTTGGCTTCAAAAGGGGGCACACATCTCTCTGAGTTTAAGGAAAGGCAATTACACAAACTGATCCGGGCTTGGCCCCAAGATGTTGACGGATGAGCTCGTGTTTGTGTGTGTGTGTGTGTGTGTGTGTGTGTGTGTGTGTGTGTGTGTGTGTGTGTGTGTGTGTGTGTGTGTGTGTGTGTGTGTGTGTGTGTGTGTGTGTGTGTGTGTGTGTGTGTGTGTGTGTGTGTGTGTGTGTGTGTGTGTGTGTGTGCGTGCGTGTGTGCGTGCGTGCGTGCATGCATGTGCATGCTTTTGAGTGAATAACTGTACATGACTGACCGACAAATAATTTCGTTGCAAAATGGTGTATCCATGTGTGTATTCTTGCCATTCTCAAAGATAAGTGAATAAAGAAGCACTCTTCAGATTTCTTTTTTCTTTTTTAATCACCTCACATCACAGACGTTTCGGGCTTACACCCTTCTTCAGTGTGAAATGGCGGTTATCAATTCTTGCCATTCAAATATTTTGAGAACATACTTTTTAAACCTATATAAAATGCATTTTGCAATGCAATGCAATGGAATGCCCAATACAAAAATGTCAATTTCCCAACATTCTACAAAATGGATATACACCATTTTGGGAAAACAAAACTAAACTCTTCCCTTTATTATGCCATTATTATTTCACAATGCCATATCAACCACAGCACTTACACTGAAAAGTTAACAACAATCCTGCATCTTCTCTTGAACATCCAAATTCCTTCCTCCGTAACATTACGTAACACACAGTAAGTGTCTTTGAGAGCGTCTTTGTCCTGACAGTGGGACACACTGGTGTCTTCCATTCTCAGCAGGCGCTGGTCTCACTGGGGACTTGTTACTGGGGCTTCCTGACTTCCTACTGGGCCAGGTGTCAGTTATTCAGGCGGCTTGGTCTTATCAGATGGCCCCTTAGCTTCCTCTCGTCTCTCTTCCAGCATCACACACACACATACACATACACATACACATGCACACACGCTCACACGCATGCACGCGCGCACACACACATCTCATACACAATGAATGAACGGTCGTACACACGTAGACAGATTCACACCCAAATCAAGACACACAAACACACCTTAAAACGCTCTCTCTCACACACACACACAACACAAACACCACACACACATGTACGCACGCACTCAGGCACACACACACACCCTCACATGCACGCGCGCCGTGCACACACACTCACACTCACAGGCACGCGCGCACGCACACACACACTCACAGGCAGGCACGCACGTGCACACACACACACACACACACACACACACGCACACACACACACACACACACACACACACACACACACACACACACACACACACACACACACACACACACACACACACACACACACACACACACACACACACGCACATAAACACACACACTACAGTACCCCCTCCCCTCCCTCCCCCGCATCTGAGGAATGTTGCAGTGGGAAGCGGTGGGCGGGCGGGATGCCTTTGTTTTGACTTCAAAGTGTGTGTCTGTTCCACTGCTTAATAACAACACTCACTGTTCTGATAGCCCTCGGCCACGCCTCCCAAGAAATTAGAGGTGCACCCCTATTATGTATCTGCTGATAACCATC
>NC_085879.1:21890465-21892965 GCF_034702125.1 Engraulis encrasicolus
GGCCGCCATTGGCACATTGCCTTCTCTTCTCTCTGCTGGCTTGCTAACTTGCTTAGAGCATGCCAGGTTAAGACACGGGTTTGGGAAAGTCGAGACAGCAACACACAAGCCATCGTGCATGCATGACGGTGCAAGTATGACATCACACGAAAGACATCACATGAATGACATCAGATGCCTGACATTGCATGCTGCAATTTAGCTACGTATACTGCAATGTGACGTTTTTGTGTGCATGTAAGTCGCTCTACATAAACCTCTCTGCTGAGTGTAAATGAAATGTCATGTAACGTCACTGAATATTGTTCACTCATTGTTTCATAAATAAAATATCTAGTTAAGTTTAATGTGATTTACCCTAGTAGAGAAGAGTTAGAAATAATACAACCCAATTCAACGCACTTTCTCTTTCAACACCTATAAGCCACATGCATTCATCCTAACCATCCTGTCAATTTGGCAGGCTTTAGAGGTCATGACACTGACCGGAGGTTAAACCAAGGTCAATTCCATGTGGAAAACGTCCGTCCAGGTGGTAGCCATGGCTCTGTAGCCTACTGGGTGCTAATTAGGTTGGGGGTGAGGGGTCAGGGGTCGTGACCCCTTCCTGTCAGCCGGAGATCTATTGCTGAGGTGTAGCAGGAGTAGCTGTCCTGAGATCAGTGACGTATTGCTGACGAATGGCCCCCTTTGGAGTCTGTGTCCTGACCTAAAGACTGACGCCCCAGGTGGTCTGACAAGACAGGTTAGCAGGTTGCTGTCCATGTGTAGAGGCTAACATATTGAAATGCATGTTACTCAAGGGTCTATCCGCATGCATTATACAACGCAGTGAGCCAATTACATGATCCGATTCACTATATAGAAGCATGCAGGGCTCTAAATTAACACCATCCAAATGCTGCTGAAAATTCAGTTTGATCAGACAAGAATACTTGCTATCCACTTTGACCTATTAGTGAGTGTGCGTTTGGCTAGTAAATTAGTATATACTATCCATTTTGGTTGGTGATGAAAAAAGTTAATTTAGAGCCCTGGAAGCATGTTCCATTATGATTGACTGACTGAATGACGGAAATAATCAATAAACAAATAATTTTGAAATTAGCCATTTACAGAGATGAGTGGAAATGATTGTAGCCATGTAAAAGGCTATTCCCATTTCATCTTCGAAAGTATGCCTGTTTGAGAGGGCTTATTCTGGTCAAAGTCTATTTGTAGAATTATGTAGTGTGTGTGTGTGTGTGTGTGTGTGTGTGTGTGTGTGTGTGTGTGTGTGTGTGTGTGTGTGTGTGTGTGTGTGTGTGTGTGTGTGTGTGTGTGTGAGTGTGTGTGTGCGTGCGTGCGTGGTGTTCTTCAGGGGTGCTTTTACTTACTCGCACAGTAAGATGCCATTCTCCAGTCCTGTACGGAAATCCTTCTCACCAAAACAGCGCCCAGTCACTGCCTACAACCAAGAGTAGAAAAACACAAAAACAAATATGAGAATGAGAAGAAATTGGCAGTATGAACCACATTTACATTCATGTGTTTTGTCGAATGTCATACTATTTTCTGTCCCGGGGAGAGTGAGGGGTGGTATTGTGTTTGTCTATTGTGTCTGTTTGTTTTTGTAACTGTAGCCTATCAGACGCACTGTAAATAGCAGAGAACAATTTTCCGCAAGGACAATAAATATCCTGTCTATACATGTTCATACAGTATGGGCTTCAGAAAGCAAAGACTCTTGTGTGACTGTTTTGTGAGGGTTTTCATTCATCCAGGCCATGCTATCTAAAGGAGTCACCGCCTGCAATGGAGAGAAGGAGAAAGGAAAACAAATCCAAGACAGTGATGTAGCCCCATGAATCAGCACGTTCACATTAATACTGGCCTCAAAGAGTAGTAGAAGCACTGCTGTGTGAAGATTGGCACTCATCCAGGTCATGTTACCTAAAGGAGTTAAGTAGGCAACTACACTTCTCTTGACACTTGAGAACGTTTCACCCCTCTCTCAAGGGCTCCTTCTGTTCAGGTCCATGAAAGGGAAACCAGGAGTTACATCTCTGAACAACAACTGTGGATATTAACCTCCTTTGGATATTTAACATGGCCACATACTTGATTTAAGTAAGGTAGTGGTGTACATATTCAAGACTCGGGTTCAGGACTAAACTTGAAACTTGGGGGAAAAAGAAAAGAAAAAGCAAAACGGGAGCAAGTGTGCGGGCATTCAAATTTATCTTCACATTCTCGATTTAACCATTATCAAGACCCACTTGTTCCTAAAGAACACACACATTACAATATGCGAGGTAGATGTATAAGGTCATTATGTCTAACGGTTTAAATATCTCTTAAGGTTTTCTTTTACTTCAGACATGTAAAAGTTATATTTCACCTGACATGTTTCAACGGTATGACTTCTGTCTTCATCAGAGGGTCCCTGGGATGTTGATGTGTGACAGGTTTTAACATCAATTGACTTTAAAGCACGTCACACATCAACAACCCTATGATG
>NC_085879.1:21897965-21915465 GCF_034702125.1 Engraulis encrasicolus
CTTGAGCACGAGACGTAACCCCAAGTTGCTCCTGGTGGCAGGGTGTTACCCTGTGTGGCAGCCACTGGTGTGTGAATGTGAGTGTGAATGGGTGAATGTAAAGCATACAATGTAAAACACTTATAGTGGAAGGAAGGAATGGAAAGGCACTATATAAATGCTGTCAGTTTACCATTTATCATTTTTCTCTTGTCTCAGAAATCAGGCTCGATGGCAGACAGCAACATGTTCCTCCTTCTCGCAAATTCTTCGCTCTCTCTCTCTCGCTCACTCTCTCTCTCTCTTTCTCTCTCTCTCTCTCTCTCTCTCTCTCTCTCTCTCTCTCTCTGTCTTTCTCTCTCTATCTCACCCTCTCTCTCATTTCATGGCTTGAGATCGCAGTTAGTCACTCATACAGCCCACAGCAGGACAGCAGGCATTCCATCTTGACCACAGAAAAGAACTTGCATCCAGCCCCTACCAGGAAGCATGCTACGTGTGTGTGTGTGTGTGCGTGCGTGCGTGCGTGCGTGCATGCGTACGTGCATACATGCGTGCTTGCGTGTACTCTCACAAAGATGAGAGTATGGCCATGTGTGCTGTATATTCCAAGCTATTATGCACTGTATGTACAGCGTTGGTGAGACAAATACCCAGCACTGGGAAGCACCAAGGTTTGATTTCCTGATAGTTCATGTCCATGTTTACGTGCGGCATTTAAGGACATAAAATGCAGATGCACGTTTTATTAGGATGTTTACCCTCTGCTTCGTACTACCTGCTGCTAAAATGAGAGGTTCATTTCCTCCATTGGCTCAGCCAATCAGCGCTAATTGGACCTGAAGCTACAGGGGGACAGCTGGAAATATTGGGCCCGATTATAAAGACAGAGAAACCGGAATTTGGCTCCTACAACTACCACTGACATTAAGAAGAAATGTTGAAATAAAGACTGGCATTTGGCTCCCACAACTCCCATTAACATTAAGAAGAGTATTTGAAGTAATACATACAGTATATGAAGTAATAGGCCTACCTAAGATTATGTATAGTCTGGTGTCCTGTGAAGGGCTTCTGGCAATGCTGTACCCAGTGCTGTCAATGGTCCATAGTCGATGGTCAACACTTCCTGCTTCACCAACTGTCCTGATATACATATTACTGTATGTCTGTAGCTACATGAAAGCATTCTGGATAGCTAGAATTACAATGGATCAATACAACTATGAACACACTAGAACAAAAACATTGCTTTATAATTGTTATTTATGTTTTACCAACTGTATGATACAGATTTGTGTTTTGTCTAGTGTCTGCAGCCATGCAACCATTTTGAAATACTTTCGAGACAACCTCAGTCACACAAAAACACACACATCTATATCTGCACTGTGCAAAGCCGTGTCTGTCTGCTGAAGCATATTTGAGGCCTTGAAGTGCCATATTTCATGGTCTGCCACAAAAGTGCAGAGTGCTTTCAGTCGAAGCGATTGAGAAGCACCATGACCAAGATTCTCTCCAGGGAGTCAAGGGAGAAGGATCCAGATTTGTCCCCAGTAAGGTGCATCTGCTTTGGGCAGAGAAAGAGCCCAAGCAGCCCTCCAGACACATCTGGTCAACGTTACATTCAGGAAGCTTCTGGTTTTAAACTGGCTGACGTCAAACGTCTGCAGGTTTGATCCCTTGTTCTCAGCCACAATGGATGCCCTTTAGGAGCGTAGCAAGTACAACACAAGGGGCGACCTGATCCCCCAGGGAACAGAAATTAGCCCAGGAGGGCCTGCTCTGGAAAGCCCGCCACCACACCCTTAAGTAAGGGTCTTTACCTCATACCTCATGTACACGTACAAGGCATGGAGGTGGGGGTGGGGTTGGTGGTCCGCCAGGGAGGTTGCTAATGGGTAACACAGACTACCAGTTTTATCACCCCCTCGCTGACCACTGTGAAGGAAGCCGAGGCTTACACGGCTATAAAACACGAATTAGCTCTCTGTACACCAGGGGCGGTGGCTACTGCGGTATGTTCGGGTTGGAAGTCCAGCCAGCGGCCTGTGTGTGTGGCGAAGTCAGCAGCTGTCTCCATATGACACACCACGACTTGAGAGAGATAATCTCTGAGTTGTTTAAGTCAAACAGGCAGTAAATTCCCAAGAGAATTGGAGGAGAGGGGAGAGGGGAGGAGAGAAGAGAAGAGAAGAGAAGAGAAGAGAAGAGAAGAGAAGAGAAGAGAAGAGAAGAGAAGAGAAGAGAGAGGAGAAGAGAAGACAAGAGAAGAGAAGAGAAGAGAAGAGAAGAGAAGAGAAGAGAAGAGAAGAGAAGAGAAGAGAAGAGAAGAGAAGAGAAGAGAAGAGAAGAGAGGAAAGGGCTAACTGAGGACAGAGCCATTGCCTGGTTATGTATTTGCCGGCCTATTAGTTTTGGAGGAGGCTGTAGTTAATTAAATCTACAGACAGGACAAGCAAAAAGTGGGAGCCCTTAGTAGTTGCTAGCACAACATCAGAGGCGGCCGTTCGCTAATTAGCAAGGGTCGCGGGGTGACGGACTTGGACCGGCGTTCTGGCAAACATTTCGCACAAGCCTAGCGAGCCTCATTCAAAGAGTGCACAGTAATTTCTAGACAGAGCACGCACCGCGTTTCACAAAAAAAGCTGCCATGGGTCACGTCGGGTTGAGTCATTAGGCAACGGAATGTGTCGCCTTTTGTTGTTTATCGCTTTTTTTTTGGCTCATTTTTTGTGCAATGGAATGCTGCCTGGTGCATGTCCGTTGTGGAGGCCGCATTGTTGCGTGAAACAATCAGAAAGATGTCTACCTCTCCTACTCTGTGTCTGTGTCTCTCTGTCTTTCCCTCTCCCTCTCTCTCTCTTTCACTCTCTCTCTCTCTCTCTCTCTCTCTCTCTATTTCTCATTTTCTCGCCTACTCTCTGTCACCTTCACATTAGCCTCTTTCTCCCATGTTCTTCATTCCTTCTCTATTTTTATCTCTCTGGCCTCATCTCTCTCCATGTCTCTCTCCATGTCTCTCTCTCTCTCTCTCTCTCTATCTCTCTCTCTCTCTCTCTCTCTCTCTCAATTTAATTCAATTCAATTCAATTCGATTCAATTCAACTTTCTCTCTCTCACACTATCTGTCTTAATTTAACGGCAACTCTCTCTCTTTGTTTCTCTGCCACTCTCTCTCTCTGCATCTCTCCCCCCCCTCTCCGACTTCCTCTTTCCTCCGTGGACTCCTAATGATACAGCAGGGGTCATTTCTCATGGATCTGCTTCCAAGCCTGCCATGTCCAGGGCCCTTTGTTGTTTCCCGCAGCCCAGGAGGAGAGGGCATTCCGACGACAAAGCAACAAACAAGCACCAGCAAAGGGAAACGGCCGGGAAGCGAGGAAAAAACAACAAACCTTGAGGGGGGAAGGACGACACGGTACAAGACCTTGACAAGTAAACCACTCGACTAAATGGCCTGTGACAACACCAAGCAGCGGCGAGGAACAGTTTATTCCGTATTGGCGACACCGAAAATAAAGAACAACTTCGTCTGCAAGAGCGCGGTTACTATGCCACTAGGGAGGTCAAGCGGGGTGAGAATAATTTGTGCTTCCCTCGAGGAGAACAAAGGGGGTTGTCGAGCCCTGCCGCGCAGCTCTGTCTTTCTTTCCCAGGGAGGGTTTTCATGAGATAGCAGACGGACGGGCCCCTGAGAGCCCTCCACAACAGCCATGTTCATGTTTCAGTTGAGTAGATAGTGGCAGTTTGTGGAAATTGGTTTAACAGAACACCCTGACGGGGATTGTATAGGGGAGGTAAAAGGGGAGAGGAGGAGGTTGGAAACAGATACGCTGATCTCTTCTACCACCCCCCCCCTCTCCCCCGCCACCACCACCATCCTGTCCTACACGCCTTTCTACCTTTTCCATGAGCCAAAGTAACCACCTTTGCTTTCAAGCACACAATCGCACAATTCAAGGGGGGTTAGGCACTGAAAGGATTTTCCATGACACAAGGCATAAAGCATCGCACAAGACAAAA
The DNA here is from genome assembly GCF_034702125.1 of Engraulis encrasicolus. Taxonomy (NCBI): domain Eukaryota; kingdom Metazoa; phylum Chordata; class Actinopteri; order Clupeiformes; family Engraulidae; genus Engraulis; species Engraulis encrasicolus. The sequence goes on from NC_085879.1 coordinate 21,901,971, forward strand.
CACTCTCCAAGCTAAGCCCCTTAGGCCCTCTCCAACGAATCATCTCATCAAGTCGCTATGATGTCGTTTATCTGCACAATCGCTATAACACACAACAGCAGACGAGGCACGCACGCACCATGCATGCAGCTACATGCTGGTGCTAAAATATATCTGTTTGTCATAAACACTTGAAACACTTGCGCCATTATTGCGTAATTTCAGACTCTGCGAATGTAATGAATAGATGTACACACTGAAGGGCGGCATGCCAATAATCTAGTTAGTTCACTTTTACTGTGGTAATTAGCGGCTAATCTCTTTCCTCCAATTAGCTCTCGCTATGAAAGGAATTCATACGAGAACAAGCAAAATACCTCCAGTACCTCACACAACTATGTCACAACAGGTGTGGCAACGGGACCACAGCGCTTGGAATTTTGCAGAAGCGCAAGAAAGCAAGCATGAAATAGAAAGAAAGAAAGAAAGAAAGAAAGAAAGACAGAAAGAAACAGGAGGATGAAGAAGAAGAAGAAGAAGAAGAAGAAGAAGAAGAAGAAGAAGAAGAAGAAGAAGAAGAAGAAGAAAACAGAATGAAAGTAGAAATATTCTCTTCCTCACGGATGAGTAGAAACTTGCTCCTTTCCTGCAGTAATCGGCCTGTGTGAGATTGAGATAATGGCTGCAAGAAGTAAAGAAGATTTAGTGCGGTGAGGGTCACTGGTTCACATGACATGGAGAAAATAGAGGGTTCCAACATGCCTGCAGACTTTGAACATGTGAACAGACTGCGCTCCAAGGCGTACAGTGGGAGACAAAGAAGGAGAAATTTTGAAAAGCCTCATGATTAAAGCTACAGCCGCTAAACAACCATCATTATCAGTAAAAGGGCCAACTTACAAAAGCATCTGAATGGGAACAAGTGTGACCCTTTTACCGATTTTGGGCATATTGACATGAAAAATGCTTGAAATGGTTATAGAAAAAAACGCTCATACAACTGAGAAAATTATGCCATGACGTTTCCCTTGACAAATGTATTTTTTGTTTGTTTTTATAGCCTAATTTAATATCCATGTGTTTTTTATGGTTTCGGTCTGGTATGCATTTTTGTTGATGTATTTTAAGTTTTTTTTTTGTCCCGTCGAGAGAGTCTGAACTCAAAAGCTCCCTGTCGCTAACTCATAAAAGAAGGCAATGTATACAACTGTTTATGATCAGGCCGTCAACTTAAACATAAAACAACTGATACACCCCACCGCATTTTGTACAGGGCCATGTCAAAAGTCAACAGTTGGAGTCATGAAAACGGGCTCTGCTTCTCAAGTGGTTTCCATTCGAAATCCATCCAATATGGTTGCCACTGCACTGTTTGACCGTCACACACAAAAGGCTCAACCACAGTCTTTTGAACCGCCATAAATTCAATATCATTTTGAACACTACTGTACTTTCCCATGACTTTAGGTTAGGGATGTGGGGCTTGCTTTGTACTTGGCAGTACAACATAAGCCGCAAACTTTATATACTGCGTTATGAAAACAATTTCTCACAAAATGACAACAGATTTTGGATTCTCACTATAGGGCCCAAAGGATTTAACTATGACCATACCACCATAAGCCAAGCTTATTAGAAACACAATCTCCCTTTAGAAATGGCCAGAAGTCTTTTGTGCCTCACTTCCACAACCAGCCAAAGTGGCATTTTAAGAGTCTATGTCTGACATATATCTGAACATTACGTAGACGTGTGGAGAGCTGCTGGGATCTGTGTGTGTGTGTGTGTGTGTGTGTGTGTGTGTGTGTGTGTGTGTGCGTGCGTGCGTGCGTGCGTGCGTGCGTGCGTGCGTGTGTGTGTGTGTGTGTATGTATGCGTGCGTGTGTGTGTGTTTGAAGCCTGCTGGCAGAGGCAATGGCAGTGGCAGGCCAGTCTGAGGTTTTTAGTGTCTTGCCGAGACCATGCAAGGTTCAGCCAAGGGTGATCAAGGGCATCAATCTCTCTATCCCCCAACTACAGACCAACCAGCTAGCCCCACTGACCAGGGCTGGACTGGACATCTGGCATAGTGGACATTTCCCGGTGGGCCCCACACCCTCGTGGGCCCCTATTTTCAGAAATGTAAAAAAAATGATTTAAAGGTACACTGTGTAGGAAATGGTCAAAAAAGGTACTGCAACTATGCTGCTCTTTGAAACTGTGCTGTATACTGCCAAATTGGACCTTTTCTTGAATATTTACTATAATGAACAAATATGTATTAGTATGATTAACCTATAGTACTTTTTGCAGCTAAAAAAAGCCTATTTCTGGAAATTCAAAATGGCAGACCATGGAAAAGTGTATGAAAAGTGCAATTTTCAAAAAATATATGAAAAGTGCAATATTCCCAGTCATAATGAATGCTTAGAATTTGATGGTGGAGGTAAGTATTCATGAAATAGGTAACATTAGTGAATGGGTAGCATGAATTCTGGAAATAAACAACTAAAAATCTTGCACAGTGTACCTTTAATTCCTGAATATAGGGGCCCACGAGGGTGCAGGGCCCACTGATGAGTCAGTTCTGCGCCGCTAATTATGAGGGGCCCCTTTAAGCCAAAATTGTCCGGGCCCTATTTCTCCCCCAGTTCAGCCCTGCTACTGACTGGCTCTTGTCTTGTCTGGGGCCTTACTCAACTCAACTCTGCTCTGGGTCTGCTCCCCCCATGCTGACATGCTGTGGGTTCCAAATAAACAGCCCTCTGTGCCCTCAGGGGCTTCACTACTTTGCCTTCACACAATGGTGGCACAGTTGTAGTCAGGGGCACTTGGCAGTGTTTCGGAGAGGGTGAGCAAGAAACGAAGAAGAGGAGAGAGGAGAAAAAAGGAGGAAGGGGGGGAATGGGGGGGTGTCGGCAGCAGCTGTAAGAGTGTGCAAGAGGAAGAGAGAGGCCACTGATGATTTAAAGAGGTCATGATACTGTGTATGCGTTTTGTGCTATGTGCTCTGTGCTGTGTGTGTGTGTGTGTGTGTGTGTGTGTGTGTGTGTGTGTGTGTGTGTGTGTGTGTGTGTGTGTGTGTGTGTGTGTGTGTGTGTGTGTGTGTGTGTGTGTGTGTGTGCGTGTGCGTGTGCGTGTGCGCGTACCGTGCATGTGCGTGTGTGTGTGAGTGCATGTGCGTGCGTACTGTGCGTGTGTGTGTGTGTGTGTGTGTGTGTGTGTGTGTGTGTGTGTGTGTGTGTGTGTGTGTGTGTGTGTGTGTGTGTGTGTGTGTGTGCATATACGTGTATGTGTGTGTGTGCGTGCATGCGTGCGTGCGTGAGGATGTGTGTGCGTCTCCGTGCGTGTGTGTGTCTACCCCGGTGAGCAGTAGGGGTAATAGGGGTGTGTCTCTCAGGAGTGCTCATGGGTAGCCCAGTACAGGTAGCACCAGAAGAAGAGGAGGATCATGGGGGATGAGATGAGCTGAAGCTGGCCTGCGGTGGCAGGAGGATTTCATGTCCTACTTTCTGCTTTTAGCTTTCATAGAGCTATGGCGCAACTGGGACAGAGAGACAGAGCAATAGGTAGAAAGAGAGGAATGGAGGTGAACATTAAAAGAACATGAGGAATGAAGTGCTTTGAAAAAAGTAAAGGGTCAGAGGACCAAAAGGCTATGCTGTAAAAGGGACTGAGCGGTAAAGAGATATCCAGAGAGATAAGGAGAGTTGACAATTAAAAAACGAAACATGACAAAAAGTCATTAAGAAATGAAGGCTAAATCTAGCATAAGAAAAGGTATGAATCAAACTTTGAGAAGGAAGACAGGATAAAATTGACAAGTCATCAATAACTTGTTGGTGTCTGTCTTACTTTCATTCACAGAAAGCACCATGATATCTGTATAACTATATCTGTATAACATCTGTAATCTATCATTTGTGTTTTTCAAGAAACTACAGCTACCGTATAGCCTGGTAAACCAGCGCCACCCGCTGGGCGCCGAAATGCTTCAGCTGCGAGTGGGTCTGGCCTTGGATCTGAGAACGTTTTGAACACTGTGCCCTGAGTCTGGCAAAACCAATTACAACGCAGAGATTTGTTTTGAATCAAAGCGGGCGGGGTTTTGAGCACATCAACGGCAAAGATCGCAGATTGGTCAGAGCGCCGGCATGGTTTGAAAAAACAACAGGTTGTTCTCATCAGCAATCGTCCGAGGTAACGTTCATTGGGGCCAGACTAAATTACTCCGGTCTCACATTTAGGCTGGTTTATCAGGCTAGCTATCGTATGCATACAATATAATGTATGCAATTATATAAACATGTAAAGCATTGAGTCTTGAAATCAGCAGAGTATAAATATCCTGCATCTCTGACAACCAACTTCAACAGAGATACAGTATACTGAACTAATTCAAAAGACGTGACAGTCATTCCCACGCACATGATACCACTGCGGGCAAAAAAAGACTGTAAGTACACAAATCAATCATAGCTAGCTGTTATTTGGTCATACTTGGGATTACAAAGGTATTGTGTACCTAATATCTGTGAAATGCTTGTGTTGAATGGGAACATTTTTAGAATCATTCTTGAACCTTCTTAAATCATTCCCTTGTTCTGTCTTGCCACTTGCCATTCCAGTTTGTGTATGTGCGTGTGCGTGTGTGTGTGTGTGTGCCTGTGCATGCATGCGTGCGTGTGTGTGCATGCGCGTACATGTGTGTATGTGTGTGTGTATGTGTGTTTCATCAGATAGAATCACTTTGATTTAACATGCTTACTACAGTAAATTACAAGTGAAAGCCCATTCTAAATTCCTTGAGTCTTATATCTTCGCCAACCACTTAGTAATCCTGAAACAACACCAAACTGTTACATCAGAGAGACAATTTTAATCACATATTCAATTTGTCCAATAGACTCTATGCTCGTAAGAACTTACAAAAGGACTCCATGGAACACTAAACGCCTAAATATATACACACACACACACACACACACACACACACACACACACACACACACACACACACACACACACACACACACACACACACACACACACACACACACACACACACACACACACACACACACACACACACACACACACACACACACACACACACACACACACACACACACACACCACGAGAGCTCCTTAAATACAATCTAAATCGGTGGCTGATATAATCACTTTCACAACAGGCAGGCATGTTTCCAGTTAGTTAGGCCCGATTTGATTAAAGGTGTAGTGTCTCTCCTTCCGTGTGTGTGTGTGTGTGTGTGTGTGTGTGTGTGTGTGTGTGTGTGTGTGTGTGTGCGCGCAGTGTGTGTGTGTGCGCGTGTGTGCGCAGTGTGTGTGTGTGTGTGTGTGTGTGAGTGTGTGTGTGTGTGTGTGTGTGTGTGTGTGTGTGTGTGTGTGTGTGTGTGTGTGTGTCTAAACCTCTGATGTGGTGAGTGGATTAGAGACCTGTGAGTGCACGGCACGCACACACAAGCACATACAGGCCCCAAGTCAACACTGAGGAAATGAGCATGGACACACATACACATGCACGTGCATATGAACACACACGCACATACATGTACACACACACACACACACACACACACGCTCGCGCGCACGCGTACGCACACACAAACACACACATACACACACACGGAGACACACACACACACAGACACACACACACACACACACACACACACAAAAATACGTACACACACACACACACACACACACACACACACACACACACACACACACACACACACACACACACACACACACACACACAGACAGACAGACAGAGAGAGAGAGGATGGAAAAATAGACAGAGATAGATAGGCACAGAGACAAACACAAACAGAAACACATGCAATCAGAAACACATGCACGCATAGTGTATGCATACAATACAAACACACACACACCAGTGGGAGGACTTGGAAAGGAAGAAGAGATAGACATTATGAAATTACCCCCAGGAGTGCACACATGCTATGCAGGCACACACACACACACACACACACACACACACACAGAGCCAGCCAAGACAGATGAACAAATGAGGTTTCAGATAAACTGAAGATGAATGTACCATAAATCAGGTCGTCCCACGCAGGGGCGTCATTAGGTTGCGCAAAGATCCGGGGCTGTAGCCCAGCAAAAAAAAAAAAAGAATTTTAGTGTGGAGCGGCAGCCTAGTCGAGGGAGCGAAGCGACCGAGAGGGGTGTTGGTGCGGAAGGGGGGTTCCCCCCTTCCGTGTTGTGGAGTTTTTGGAAAATTAAGGTCAAATTGGGCCATTGTAGGCGTACACAAAGGGGAAAATGTACTTTTGACACCATAGTCTTAATTGGCAGTTTTCCCATCTTTACATTTGACAGTGTAGGCTACTTTCATTAAGGACCTTGCCGTCCTTTTCTTGATTTGGCCCAATGTCGCCTTAGTCACCTTCATTGGGTTACAGTAATGCAGGCTAACTACTGTTTTGGATAAATGTAGTGTTGGCGTCATGATTACTTAAGTGCAAATAAAAAGAGACCGCATTTAATAGTGCGACAGTGCCGAGTAGCCTAGTGGATATTGTGAGAGAATTAGCTCATAGTGGTAGTGAAAAAAACATGCCTTACGTTATTAGCCTATAGGCATATTTACAGTAACACACATGACATGTAAGCTCGGCTATGCTGTCTCAAAACAGTGCGCTGCTCTTGCACAGTCAGTCGCAATGCGAGGCACTAACCACGGTTTTTGCTCTCTGCATGACAGTATATGATATCACAAAAATGATGATTAAAAACTGAACATCTCGGGTCTGCATACTCGTTCGTCAAACTCTCAAAACAAGCGACAGACACGCACACACACACACAGGAGAGGAGGAGCGCTAGTTGACAGACCATGGACCATAATCTCCCAAAATGTCTTGCGCAAGCATATCATACACCCGACTGTCCACACCTTTGGTTCTATTGACATTTCATGCGCGAGCTCACTGCCTCCATCAGGCCGATATCAAAACACAAGGTGCAATCAAACTCGCACATCGCTCATGACCAGGCAAACACACACACACAAGCGCGCGCACACACAGGGAGACAGGAGCAAGAAAGCCAGCTGATTGACCATACCCTGTTATATTAGAGATTCTCTGACCATACCCAGTCCAAAAATATCATGGGGGCTATCATAATCCAACAGACAATAATGTCTTCAGATGTCATTTTTGCAGCCCAAATAATTCAAATATGCCGTCATTTTGAATTTCTAGTTGAAGTAGCTTGTAATGTAGTTCGCTACGTTTTCCACATGGTTGTAGCTTGCCATTTCTATTGGAGGTAGCAGAGATTTTGTCTGGAGGTAGCTTGTCTACGCGGTGGAGCTAAATGTTAGCTCACTAGGTTAGCAAATTACGAGTAGTTCTAGCAGTCTTTGGAGCTTGCCCAAAACTACACAAACATGCAGATAGCCAACAAACACATGCGAATCTGCACACATCACAATACACACGGTATAACTAAATCACGCTGCCAGCCCACTATGAATTCAGGAAAGGTGTGTCTGTTTGAAAGGGGGTGTTAGCTTGGTGACATGATAGAACGGGTGCTTGTTTGAAGTGAAGGCTAGTTGCAACTAGAGCTTGACTGAAGACAAGTAGAAAACATGACAACAACATTGACACCAGTGCTTCGGCGAGCACATCAGGAAAAAAACAGATGTCCTACCTTACGCTGTCCTGTTACTTGAAGATAGAGCCCAAATATCCATTTAGATTCGCCAAATATCCATTTTGATAGATACAGCTAGATATAGTGTGAATAGTGGATGCTAAAATGAGAGGAAAATGTCAACATTGTGACCTATGGCTGCTAAAAAAAAAATCCCTGAATGATCTAAAAATGAAATGAAATGGGATCCCTACAGCCTATTCCAGAAGTCATTGAGTTATCGAGATATTAAACATTCCAGATTTTTTTTTCATAAACCACGAGCCCGCCTGGCTCTGTTCAAGCCAGCATAGAACTGACACCTGATTGGTTGACAGCAGCATGGCGTCACTACAACGAGGCTAGATCTACTAACAAGGTGGATAGCGGCTTCGGTTGGAAAGTTGTTATTTGTACAGTTCCATATTTACATATCATCGTGTCAGAATCGTGCGGTCTGTGCTGGTTACAAAGTTGCATAGCCTAATGACAGGAGCGGTATCACTGCTCAAAGTGTGGTCCACGGAGCTCTTCTCTACTATTTCTTCTTCTTAATCATATTATTATTATTATACATATTTTATTTATGTCAGTCCAGTCCAGAGAGATTCGGGGCTAATCCCCAGAGATCCGGGGCTGTAGCCCCGAATGCCCAGGTCTCTCGACGCGCCTGGTCCCACGCAATGTTTTTGTGCGCGCATGTGTACACGTGTGTGTGTCTAAGCTATGTGTGTGTGTCAGTGCGTGTGTTTCCGTGCGCACGTGTGTCTAAGCCATGTGTGCACACAACACAGCAGGAGAAACGACACAAGGGAAGAATGTGTACTGCATTTGCATCTGTCTGTCTCCCTCTTCCCCTTACTTACAGACATACAGTATAGACAGACATTTTCCTAATGTGGAGCAATACTATACATCATATCCTGTGACTGTTCCTCCATCATTGCATCCCCATAGCCCTTCAAACATGAGTCCAACACAGGGCTGAACTGGGACCACAAACCAGCACGGGTATTTTTGGCATAGACCAGCCCATTCTACAATGATGATGGACTCAGTCAACTGTATATTAAGAACACACCGACGGGCCGTCCCATCAACATTGTGGGCCGGTCTCTAAGGGGAAATTTGAAACAAACAAACAAACAAACAAACAAAACACAAAAAATCGCCCCCTGAGGACTGTTGGCCCACCGGAAAAATTCCCTGCATGCCGGATGACCAGTCCAGCCCTGGTCCAACATTAGAAGAGCATTAGCAGGACGTCAGCAGAGCGCTCCAAGCAGCAGCCATGGAACACTTCCAGTCAGGGCTGCTGCTGACAGCTTTGGCTGGGCCCAGGACAAAGTCATCTGAAAGGGCCCCACACCCAATGCATATATGCATACAATATAAAGAGAAACCAATTCTGGGCCCCCTCTGTCCTTGGGCCCGGGGCAATTGTCCCCTTTGCACCCACCTCTCTGCTTCCCTGCTTCCAGTGGGAGCTTTTTATTCGGTTGTCTGTGGAACTTCAACAGGAGTTCAAGCTAAACCCTCCCCACGGCCAATGAAATTCCCGCAAAGGTCTTTATGTGAGATTTTTTTCCTCAGGTAATGGGTTGTAATGAGTTCCCAATTATCCTTACAGCACACACACACACACCGCTAAAAAGGCCAGTACACTCCTTCACAATAAGGGTTCACACACTTAATAACACGCAGTGAAATGAATCATACAGACACGCACAATAGACACAAGTGCTTCTGCCAGTTTCGTTGTCTCATCCGCAAGTTATGACTTGGCCATCTTACACGTGCGTGCATACACACACACACACACACACACACACACACACACACACACACACACACACACACACACACACACACACACACACACACACACACACACACACACACACACGCAAAACACATGAGTAGGTTTTATTTTATCCCTTGTGTGCCTTGTGTGTTTATCAAATATGACTTTTAATAGGCCTTATTTTATCATTGTGCGTTTTATAGAGTCGTTTAATGAAAGTTTGTGGTCATGACGAAATATGGATACATTTGTGCGTCTGTATCAGGGTAGTCAGTGTTGCCAATGCTGGTATAGGCATCACGAGACGTGCTGACACACCAAGGCAAACGGGTAAAGTGGCAGCTTTTTTTGCGCAAGCCTCGTCGCGTTGGCACAGGCCCTTGCGGTCTCGTTACAGGCAACGGCGCGAGCTCCTATCGGGTGACGCCACTCCGCCAGTTGCTGATTTATACCCGGTTTTATGTGGAAATGACAGCACGAGGAACTCGGGAGAGAAGTAAATCAACCGCGAAGACTATTCAAAACAGAAATGCACACAAGTGGAAATGCACACACGCACACACGCACACACACACACACACACACACACACACACACACACACACACACACACACACACACACACACACACACACACACACACACACACACACACACACACACACACACACACACACACACACACACACACGCACACACACACACACACACACACACACACACAGAACGTGTTTGGCGGCTGGCCGGGGTTGGTTTTGTCAGTGAAGACAGTTCATGCACCACTGATGACAAAACAAAATTAGAAACATGGCATCTCAAAGCAAATCCAGACAGACAACAACAAAGACACACTCGACGACTGCCAAGAGGCCTGACTTGGTGACAGGAGATTATATGACAGTGGAGGAATTCATTTGGTTGTAGAGGATGAATTCATTTGGTACTAGATGAGGCGCATTCTGGTAGATTTGGAGCATTGAGTCTTGTAAAAGATTTCCTCTTCTTGCTTCAGAAAACAAAAGTCGGGGGGCACTGTGGCGCAGCGCGCTAAGCCCCCCACATTTGGACTTGCATGCCCACGGGGACCCCGGTTCGAGTCCGGACGGGGTCATTTCCCGATCCCACCCCATCTCTCTGTCCCACTCACTTCCTGTCACCATCTCAGACTGTTCTGTCAAATAAAGGCATAAAAGCCCCTAAAATATATATTTTAAAAAAGAAAGAAAAGAAAAGACAAGTAGAGGAGAGTGATCAGGGGCGTAGGCAGAAATAATAAAACAGGTGGGCCCAGAAAAAATCGGACGGGCCCAACCCGAAAGCGTGTAGGTAGATATTATAATACCGCGCTCAAAAATGATACTTTGAAATTGAAATCATAGAAATCACAGAAGATGAACCAGACTTTTGACAAAATGATTAATTATCGCTCAGTGCTATGCCATTAATTATAGTTCAATGAGGCAACAGTTGACTGTCAAGTGTGAATGGGCCAGGCCCACCCAGGCCCACCCATGGCTACGCCTACGCATTTGGTACTAAATGAGGTGCATTCTGGTAGATTTGGTGCATTGAGGCTTATAAAAGATTCCTTGTTTCAGAAAAGAAAAGAAGAGGAGGTATGTTATATGTATGTTATATGATATATAATATATTATATAAAATAAAAATGACCTCTCGTTTCAGAAAAGAAAAGAAGAGGAGAGAAAAGTTACTGTATGTGGCAAGCAGAACATTTCAGTGGAAGATGAGCTGCACTGTGGTAGATTGGGTGCGTCGCGTCTTATAAAAACCTCCCTCCTGTTGTTTTGGGAGAGAGAAAAGGAGAGAAGAAGAGGCTGACCTGAAAAACAAACTCATCTGCAACTGTTGCTTAGAAACAACGGAGCACAGATTAACTTGTGCATCTAACACAGCCTGCAAATTAACACTCAATTGCTCCCCGGCAGTTAATAAAGCAACTGAATGAATTAACCTCACCACACAAACGAACTCTGGTAGACGCATTCTGTTCTATGAGCATTCCTTGGGAGGTATTGAAGAACGTTTCACACACATACACTTTCAATTATCTATGTGGTTGTGATTGTTCTCCAAATATACATGATTAACTTATCAAATACAGATGAACATCTTGTACAGAACATGAGCTTCTCACATACCATCAAATGTCCGCTCCATGCCTATAAACTTTTTTCCATCATTTATGTGTTCTGTATATATCAACATACTCATTCCATGCCGTTGGAAACATGTATAAATGTTTTCCTCTTTTCCCTGAGAGAGTTCAGACTCGCCTCCCACCGTAAATCTGCATGTTTCTGATGAGAAACACATACATGCATATGAGCGAGCAGCACACACACTACACTACATGTACAATGTGTGTGTGTGTGTGTGTGTGTGTGTGTGTGTGTGTGTGTGTGTGTGTGTGTGTGTGTGTGTGTGTGTGTGTGTGTGTGTGTGTGTGTGTGTGTGTGTGTGTGTGTGTGTGTGTGTGTGTGTGTGTGTGTGTGTGTGTGTGTGTGTGTGTGTGTGTGTGTAAAGTATGTACGTGTGTGCGTGTACAATGTATGAGAGAGAGAGAGAGAGAGAGAGAGAGAGAGAGAGAGAGAGAGAGAGAGAGAGGGAGAGAGAGGGAGAGAGAGGGAGAAAGAAAGAAAGAGAGTAATAGAAAGAGAAAGAGAAAGAGAAAGAGAAAGAGAAAGCAAACAAGAAAGATATAGATAAAGAGAGGGAGAAACGATTCTGCACGAAACCGTATTAGGACTCAGCAAGTGTAAATTTAGACAAGCCAAGTATTCCGCTTGTTTCAGTTTCAGCCACCACTATTGCGTCACATAATAACTCCTTCATGAACATGGCTTGACCATCACGTATAGCACATCTGAACTGCCAGGTGGACATAGACATAATAGATAAAACAGGTCCACTATGTGTGCCTGCTTTAGAAAGGTAGGACATTATTCCATCACACACTCACGATGAGCTATTGAATATATGAAAGTGGCTCCATTCTGAAAGATTGCCATGTTTTTTTCCCTTCCTACACCAGCATTCATACATATTCATTTTTTCTGGACTAAAGTTCAGCTTTTGTTAGATTAAATGTGACTCTCCTTTACAGGTGCTATTCATATCCCTCCACCTGGGGCTAACAACTTTGAACACCCCGTACGGTATACTGTTCACGCTTCCAAGTGAGAACCGTACACTTTTGAATGGGGAAAGTTTAATGCAGAACTCTCAGTTTACAGTATCGACTTGTATGAATAGGGTTTTTGATTGATTGGTTTTATTTGACATTCTCAGTTCTTTGGATAAAACACATGAACTATCCCATATATTTAAACCACAACAACAGCAACAGCAACAGCAACAGCAACAACAACAACAAAACCCTGTCAAAATTCTACAAGAAAGCCTAAAGGCTCATCTCCATTGTGGCCCTTGATGGAGCTGAATGTCAACACATCTACAACGGTAAAGAATGCAGTAACAGCAACATGGCAGGGTCATGCCAAGTTGAATGTCCTGTAAGCGGTGCAGGAGTCTTTGCTGTGCAGCGGTGGCTTGTGTTGTGTGAGTGACAGCAGGTGTATCTTGTTCACCCCCGCAGGAGTAGGAGTAGGAGGAGGCAACTGGAGACCTGATGAAGCACTAGTCAGACCAGAACAGAACATAATATAACAACAGCCTGGTACCTGTACACCGCCCACAGAGGAGAGAGAGAGAGAGAGAGAGATGCATTTCTAGATCAGGAGGACATCTCTGTCGCAACTATGTAAGTACCGTAGTGAGTGAGAGAGAAGGCAAGTGAAAGAGTGAGGAAATGAATGAAAGAGTGAGTAAGTGAGTTAATGATGGAGTCAGTGAAAGTTAAAGTGAGTGAGTGAAAGATAAGTCATTAATTGATGCTGCGTATATGGAACATTAGTCTGGAGCTGCATGTTTTATTTTAAATGTGGGTATGTTAGAGCTGAATGAACACATCTAATGCAAGATGCCGGTTTTAGCTTTTAAATGCTTAAACTT
>NC_085879.1:21927965-21930465 GCF_034702125.1 Engraulis encrasicolus
TGCGTACAGGAAAGTGAGAAAACAGGAGAACAGAGGTGGTGGAGGAGGACCAGGAGAGGGAGGAGGAGGACAACGAGGGTGAGGTTGATGCATGTGGGAGCCGACACGCAGGAAAGAGAGGCCATGTTTGGGGTTAATCCTCCACAGGGCCTAAGCCTTCAAGACTTCCAGACAAGGCTGACCCTCCCGTCTGATCAGGAGGGGAAAACACATCAGCGGTGCGACCCCTAGACTGGCTACAGTCAGGAAGGCTTCTCTACTGTGTAGCAGGGTCTAACATGTGCGTAATCAGGGGGGAACAACACAGCACTGTAGAGGCTGGAGACTACAGCAAACGCACACCCTCTAATGTGTAGGCCAGGGCCTCTGACAGCTTTGGCTGGGCCCGGGACAAAACCATCTGAAAGGCCCCCTATCCCTCAATACATACAGTAAAATCTAATGGGGACCCATTTCACCCCCCTCCTCACTGGGCCTGGGACAACGTACCCCTTTGTCCGCCCCCACTATTGGCTTCCCTGGTGTAGACTCTATGTTTTGAGTCTGCGAGGGGCCACGGCGGCACTTAGGGAGCACCGTAGGAAACTTCACATGTCTAATCAGGGACACTTATCAGGGCCCCCCTGCTGCTGGAAACCTCAGCCAGTGGTTTACAGTACAGTATGTGTGCTGTGTGTGTGCTGTGTGTGTGTGTGTGTGTGTGTGTGTGTGTGTTGGTGTGTGTGTGTGTCTGAGTGTGTGTGTGTGTGTGTGTGTGTGTGCGTGTGTGCGTGTGTTTTGAGAGGCGTGGAGCGCCAAGGGAGTCAGACAGATGGATGGTTAGTCCGGTCCAGTACGGTGGGTCAGCTACCCAGACAGAGCCCAACGAACAAAAACAAAACAAGAAAAAGTCTCAAGAAAAAGAAAAACATGTTTTTTTTTAGCGTGACAAAAAACACACTTGGGTATCCTGTCCCAGTCTGTGCGAGCACTCCAGTCCAGTGTCAGCAAACACAGGCCGCGTCATTAAATTAGAGCTCAGAAGGTGAGGCGGACAGGGCAGGGAACATGGTGTACAGTGGGGTGCCAGAGGGCAATGCGTGAAGTGTGTGTGTGTGTGTGTGTGTGTGTGTGTGTGTGTGTGTGTGTGTGTGTGTGTGTGTGTGTGTGTGTGTGTGTGTGTGTGTGTGTGTGTGTGTGTGTGTGTGTGTGTGTGTGTGTGTGTGTGTGTGTGTGTGGGTGGGTGTGTCAGTGGTCAGTGTCTGTGTGTGTCTGTGTGTGTCTGTGTGTGTGTGTGTGTGTGTGTGTGTGTGTGTGTGTGTGTGTGTGTGTGTGTGTGTGTGTGTGTGTGTGTGTGTGTGTGTGTGTGTGTGTGTGTGTGTGTGTGCGTGCGCGCGTGCGTGTGTCTGTGTGTGTGTAGATTGATGAAGGGGGGCAACAGTGAAGCAAGGGGTCGTCTGCTGAAGAATGGGAGGGTAAGAAGTCATGGCAGCAGGGCTCCAGTTAAATCAGCACTCAACGTGAGTAAGTGGTTATGTAACCTCAGGTACAACCTTGAAAGTATTTTGAGGTAAATTCATGGTCACCTTCAAAAAAACAAACACCGTTTACCACAGGTGCTATTTTAATGAGCTGCCCGCCTCACAGTTGTTCCGTACCCAGCGCTCCACCTGTGAAACATTTCAATGTTTTATGAAGAGAAAAAAACTTAACTACACTATAACAACAACAGTACTCTGACATAACAGACATTCTTTACCAATACATTAGTGATGCTTGGTAATTGCCATTCTGGATATAATGTAAGCTTATAATAGGAAGTGCGTCTTAAAGGGAGGGTGCATCCTTCAAAGAGTTATTATTCAAGTTGAACACCACCACACGTGGCTAAAGACAACATAATGTGCTTAAAGTGAATTACTACACAATTACCATCTCTCCCTGTAGCTCAATCTATCTGCCACTTGAACACGTTCCCAGCAAAAAATATTCTGTCAAACCAGACGAAGAACTTTGAATAGTTTGACTCACAATCTGTTTGCCACACCAACTTGCCAACTTTTTCATTCATCAATTTTAATTGAGTAAATCGATTCCTTGTTGGCATGCTTCATACAAGTTAAGTACAGTACATCAGCACTTTATAAAGTGGCCCTTTGAAGCAAAGAGACCATACTTAATTATGGATATAACTCCAGACAGCGATGGTGCCAAGAGCCATAAAAAATTTAAATGATGCCACATCAGACACACAAAGTATAATATCCACCCAGTAAAATACAACAGTGCCGTGCGCATGCAAAAGAGAAAGTCAATTAACCGCGTCAAACAAACTCCATATTAACATGCCCATAACAAGCTCATATAGTTCCCAAGTGCAACAAAGTTTATTCTCTATGTTTACAACAAAACTTCAGAGCAGGAGAGTACTATGCACTACAGCAGTGGAAAGAAACCACAGAGAAACTTGCAGAAGGTTTACAAACACTGACAAGCAAAACTGAGCAAACTAGATTATACG
>NC_085879.1:21942965-21955465 GCF_034702125.1 Engraulis encrasicolus
GTCAAGGTCAAGGTCACGAAAAGGTCAAAACGTAAATTGAGCCGATTTTTATGACATTTAGTGGGATGATTGGTCATGACCCAAGGAACAACCGATTACTTTTTGGGAGTGATTGGGTCAAAGGTCAAGGTCAAGGTCACAAAAAGGTCAAAAACGTTTTTCTTTGCCAAGCACTATATGCCAGAAGAACGTGTGCATGCTGAATTGAATAAGAGGTCAAGACTGGGCCAAAAATGTAATATTACGATATTCCGGTCCGATTTAAATGAAACTAACACCAAAATTTGGAGAATGTTATGCCCCACATTTTGAAGATGGCCAGAAAAAAATAAGTGGCGTAGGCGAAGGTTTGCGCTCTACCGAGTGCCCATTCTAGTTGACAGTGTTTTCGTCCATGTGTGTCTCCTTCTTTTACTTATTTTGAAACACTGTCCTCCTGTCGAAAGCACCTCCACTTCTGCCGCGGAAATGTTTCTATCTCCGCACTTCCCGCCAGCGCTTCGACTGGCGCGTGTCCGCGCGTGTTCATGTGTGTCCAAACAGGGTGGCGCCTTCGAATTAACATGGCATTTGAATATATTTTAATACCATATATGGTTACTTGGAGGCGTTTCGGGATGCAAATTACCCCGAATGCACGCATGCACAGTGATTTGGAAGGTGTGGGATTTATCATGCAGACGTGTGCCTAGGAGCAGCCAAGGCACGTTTGATAAATCCCGATTTTTCTGTACTTCCGAACATTCTAGATTTCACTCGTAAGACACAGTTTAGAACACATTCTACGAGCTGATGATAAATGAGGCCACTGGACTGTCATTACACACACACACACACACACACACGCTCTCTCTCTCTCTCTCTCTCTCTCTCTCTCTCTCTCTCTCTCTCTCTCTCTCTCTCTCTCTCTCTCTCTCTCTCTCACACACACACACACACTCACAAACACACACGCAAACGCATACGGAAGCATGCACGCACGCATGCACGCACGCACGCACACACTAAAAAAACTCATTCCTCATTGCTCAAGCAGCCAGAACATTTTGTAGCATTTAGGCTCACTATATCAAACAGCTGCAGCAGTGAATTCTTTCAAGAAACAAACTAGCCACTTCCAATGTGCTCAAGTTTAATGCACAGTACACACATGGCATGCATAGACAGAGTTAGACGATGGCTGGACCGGCCATAAGGAATACAGGGCATTTGCCCGGTGGACTGTTGATGATTTTGGCCTGCTCCTCCCCTCAATGTAGTGGTATCAGTCCTCATGCCGCTACAGCTGACCTGCCTGAGTCAGATTTAATATTAATTTTGCCTGTTGTGGTCAAAATAGCTCATAATAGATGGCTACAAACACTGTCATGGTCTTGGCTGAAAATTCCCAGCTTGATTTTTTGTCCCAGTTCAGGCCATACTTGGACCCAGTCGGACCAGAACAGCTGCGGAGGCCATCAGTGGATGCGGATGCAGAGGGGTAGAGCCGTAGTAATCCCACTTTGATGGCTGACTTCCTGGAGGAAGACTGTGGCGAAGAGCTATGTCTGAAGTTCCTTTTTTGGGTCTCAATTTGGTGCTCCATCATGAAACCACTTGAACTGTGTTCTAGTTTTTTTTTTAAAGTAATGCAATGTAAATGTTTCCTCTGTGGCTCGTTTTTTTGTTAACAAAAGACTGGTAGCCCCTTAATGCGCGCCGTACCTCCAGTGGCACGCTGTAATAGTCATTGAAATGTAACTACCATAGTACTACAATACTATGACACAACACAGGCCCTTTAGTAATGCAACACGACTTGGTCGTTACCATACTGGTAAGAACAAATGTATAAAGTCGCGTCTTAAGGGGTTAAAAAGGGAATGTGTACTGTGCATGCATCCAGGAGACAGTTGAGACCTAGTCAGGGCATGCTTTGACAAAAGAAGACATTTCTAGAGGAGAGGTACAGTGGATAGGGGACTGCAGCTGGGTGAAGACAATAGACTAGGCTCTCCTGGTATCAGTGTAAACGTGTCAAACCTTTGAAGGGTTCACATAAAGGGCCATCATCGTGTACAAAAAGACAAGAGGCTCTCCTGGGGTGCATTTCTCAAAACCATAGTTGCTAACTACATTAGCTACTTTATTGTTTGCAGTGCAATTTCCCATTGGCAATTACCCAAGTTGATAACTGGCTCACAACTAAGTTTTTGAGAAACACCCCCCGGATATCAACGGAAGGCTTGTGAAACCGTTGAAGGGTTTAAGTCACGATTATTATATGGTTGTGACGTCATCTGTCGAATGCTCCATTCATTTCAACGGGGCTCCCCAACGTTCGGACGTCTGTTATTTTTCGATAACGGACGGGTTGGTCTATAACAGACCGCTGTCAATGGCAACAAGACTTTTCACTGCTAAAGCGACTTTTCAACAAGACTCTAATCAGCTGCTGTGATAGACAGCACCCGTTGTCCTGGCTACCGCTGTCAATGGCAACAAGACGTTCACTGCTAAAGCCACTGGCTTGTATACAAGCGAATGTTTCATATCACTCCGCTCCGCGTCGGGGTCTAAAGATTCTCTCTGTCGTGCTGCTATTCCACGGTAGCGACCTTCTCGCCGAACGTTAACCCTTACTTATCATGCTCTAGCTGCTACTGAATTTCACAATCTTGAAAGCTGGGGAGAACAGCCGGGGGTCGCACCCACAGCTGGGGAGCGCACCCTTATTAGCGCACCCGCACTCCTTGCAATAAATACTAGAGATGCACCGGATCCTGATTTTTAGGATCCTGCCGGATACCGGATCCACTGCTTAAGATCCTGCCGGATCTGGAACCGGATACCGGATCCTACGGAAGGGTTGAAACATATAGCCTATTCGCACATGTGGACCCTTTTTATTACATTGGCTCAAACTATTTTTTAGACTCATTGGCTACTGCCACACTGCCTTCAACGGCCGCTTCCAAAGGGCTTTCACTCCATGCAGCAATTGGGGTTGTGAAAGACTGACTGAAAAGCCTAGGCTACGTAAAAAGTACCGGATACCGGATCCACTGCTTAAGATCCTGCCGGATCCGGATAGTCTGAAAAACCCTATTATCCTGCCGGATCCGGAACCGGATCTTGGATCCTGTACATCTCTAATAAATACGGGAACCCATCGCAGGGCTGCACCCACCCACCACACCCCCTTACCCTAAATAAGGCAACACGCACAACCACACCTCCTGCCCCCTTTAAATACAGTATGTGGTTCTTCTGGAAGTCCCCCTGCACTAAACCACTATCCACCCAAGCACCTCGCGAGCGAGTCGACCGACCTCCGTGCCCCACCCTGGCCTATAAAAGATCCCACATCCCCGACCCCTCCCTTCACATGGCCCCCTCAGACGGCCTACCGAGGTGACCTCATCTGGTGCTGCAGCCTGGTCCCACTGGAGAAGAGAGATCTTGTTGTACGGTAGATTTTCCCTCAGTCAAAGGTTGTCTACGTCAACCAAACTACACTGTACATTTTGCTGTTTGAATTCAACACTGACCTGACTGTGTGGCAAGAGCAACACAAGCGATAGAAGCAACAGAGTATGCTCGTTAAAAGCAGAATGCAAGCATTCCAACATTTGTGGCGGCTGTTGCAGAAGAGCATCATAGCTCATTTGCATAATATTCGCTGAAGTCCAACGACAAACTGTCGCTCAAGTCGCTCCAAAGCGTTTTTGTCTCTTCTGTCGCCAGCGACTCAGTACAGTCAATTCCTTCCAGCAGAAGAGTTGGTAGAGCTCTACTAGTATCCCTCAAAACCAACTGGTGCTCTTGGAAGGGGTGCAATGTTGAAAAGGCCTGGAGGAAAAAAATCTTGGTCCAGGCACTTCAGTTGATTAATGTGGCAAAAAAACAAACTTTATTATATGGGCGAATGCATTAAAAATCACCAACGCGTATCAGCCCTGCGGCCTTCATCAGGGCGTGTACGAGAAACAATCCGATGGCTGTTTGCTTCTCTTACACACCCTGATGAAAGCCGCAGGGCCGATACACGTTGGTGATTTTTAATGCATCAACTGAAGTGCCTAGACCAAAGATCTTTTTCATCAAGAGAGTTACATTTGACTCTCTCAGTGTTCAAATAACACCATACAAATCACTATGTACTAGTGATGATGTTCCTTGGATGGGGAACAAAAGATAAGAAGACTGACAGTTGCTGACAACTAAACTCTCAAGATAACATGACCTCGTGGTTGAATGGGAATCTTCACACAGGTGTATTCGCACTCAACGCTATATGCTTGGGGTTACATCTGAGGTTGGCACACGACAAAATAATGCAGAGTGTGCAGCGCATTAGAACCGATTCAAACATTCGACCAACCTTACCAGCACCTCTTTCGCCGGTAGTGCGTCTGTACCCTTCCATAACCCCTTGGCACAATTACAACCCGTCTCTACACATACCCACACACCGCCAATAAAAAGGATGAGGGCGATTCTGGTCTGATTAAGTGGGATTAACCTCTCTCCACAGGAAGTGTGCCCAATATGGCGCTCTGGTCTGCTCTGTTCTGGTCGCCACTCCTTCCCTTCCCTTCCCTTCCCCTCCACTCCACTCCACTCCTGCTGGGAATTTGCATAGAGTTTGAAGCCCTCAGGGCTGGCTGTGTTGTTGACAACTCAGCAGGGAGAGAGAGAGAGAGGGAGAGAGAGAGAGAGGAGAGAGAGAGAGAGGAGAGAGAGAGAGAGATAGAGATGCCGCCCCACTCTCTGATAACTTCAGCTTGTCCCGCCAATTAGGCAAAAGAGAAGCTTGATGTGTGACATGATATACGTCTCAATGGGGGAGACGTCTGAAGGTTTTTTAAAAACACCGGCTGCTTTTGTCACAGCAGGTTGGGAGGCGGTGTGGAGAAAACATCTGTGTTGCTCTCGGGATCCATGACGAAGGGGATTTCCCCCACCACACAGAGAGAGGGAAGGAAAGAAGAAAGAAAGTGTGTATGCGGGTGTGTGTGTGTGAGAGAGAGAGAGGGAGAGATGGAGAGTGAGAGAGAGAGAGAGAGAGAGAGAGAGAGAGAGAGAGAGTGTGTGTGTGTGTGTGTGTACGGGTGTGTAGAAAGTGTGTAGAAAGTGTGTGTATGCAGGGTGTGTGTGTGTGTGTGTGTGACAGTGAGAGATGAAGAGAGAGAGAGTGAGAGAGAGAGAGTGTATGAGGGTGTGTGTGTATAGAAAGTGTGTAGAAAGTGTGTTTATATGGGTGTGTGTGTGTGTGTGAGAGAGAGAGAAAGAGAGAGAGAAAGAGAGAACACAGACAGAGACAACCACCCCTCACAACACCCCGTTCAGACATCTCCGCTATTTTACAAGGTAGCACTCAACACCTCAGCCCGTGCCACTAGTCTTAAAACATGTCCGCACCCCGCCCCCCCCCCCACCAGCCTCACAGAACAAGTCCTTCCAAAGCAAATACACAGGCAGGCGACTAGGATAATAAGAGAGGCCTGTGCCCCCTCCTCCTCGTCTCCTAGTCTCCTCTCCGACGCGTTAGCACAGAGCGGGCCGTCCGCCTGTCAACGCGTCCGTCAGCACGGCAGGTGATTCATGTCGTGAAAAATGTCCGCCTGCCAGGCATAAAGACCAGAGCAACAGAGACGGGGCTGGAAAAAAGGGGGCAAGTGGAAAAGTAAACGTGAGGGAGAAGAAAGGTGCGCCAGAACAGAGGGGGGTTCAGTTGCTAACTTGGGTCGTGTTAACACTGGGGAAACAGTAGATCTTTTTTAATATAGAACACACAGAATTTATTTTGCCATGTGAGTTATAAGTCATGACGGCTGTGGTACGCTTCAGCAAGAATGGTTATGCAGCTACGTGCACAATATGCCTCTCTGCGTAGCAACTGAGTGCCACATTGATTGAGATGATGTGAGCGGAGCACCAATCAATTAGCACGGGGCAACAAATATGATGGACTACGACGGATGGGCTTCCTGGAAATTGTGACAGGAAATTGCCTTGGTAATTGCTTGACGCTCACCAACCAATCCTGACTGCCTCTTCTAAACAAAATGATTGGCCCATTGCATTGTTCAACGCCTGTGAAGAAAGGTAGTGGGATAATATAGCTTTTCAACCCTGGGTTTTCTAAGACGACTGGGAGGTGTGACCTTGACTACAGCTTACTAAGCTGTAAACATTCAGCGAAGAAGGCAAAACCTGGTTAACAAGATTATCTGATTCTTCAAAAACACCTTCTTGCTTTTGTCCTCTCCAGGTGGCTCCTGACCTCCGCCACCCCCAGCCTATAGCTAAGCATGGGGGCTGAGCCATCCAAACGCTCTAAATCTCGCAGACTTTGTTTACGGAGAGGATTGATTCTCTTTTGATTTTTTTCACCCACATTTTTCTTGGGGCAAGCAACTTGTGCGTTCAGGCAGACACACATTCTCATGCTAATGTCTGCTAATGGATTTAGCCAAAGCAAATGGAGACAGTGCAGAGAAGACAAATCAACGGCGCACAAACCCAAGGGGACGAGGAGAGAAAATGTTTGAAAGACATGGAGGGAGGAGGGAGGAGGGAGAAATGAGAAATGATGCCCTCCTTTATTAGTCGGCCTTGTACTAGTCACAGAGAGAGAGAGAGAGAGAGAGAGAGAGAGAGAGAGAGAGAGAGAGAGAGAGAGAGAGAGAGAGAGGGAGAGATAGAAAGAGAGAGAGGCATAAGGGAACAGATATGGTGGGGCAGAACATGAAGAACTGAGAAATTATACACTCCTTTATTATACCACCATCTAGTAGTCAGACATAAAGAGCAAAAATGGAGAGAGAGAGAGAGAGAGAGAGAGACTGATGCAGGAGGAGGAGGCGAGGTCGAAAGAAAAGATGCAGAAGTGAGAAATTATACACTCCGTTATTAGCCCAACATCTATTAGACCAAGAGAAGGGGGGAAGTGAAAGGAGGAGAGAAAGAAGCAGATGGAAGGACTGCTGTGAGCAGTAGCGGTCATACACTTACTGCCTCCCCAGGTGACGAACCCTCCAACGCGCCGCCCTCTATTGCGACCCGCCCCCTATTGCGGCACGGCCCCGGCAGAAAAAAAAAGTGAAATCGGTGGGAAAACACTAAGAACTGCTGATAAAACTGCCAATACAATGTTATTATTGCAATCTTTTGGTAATAGTGTGGATCTAACATGTTAATAGAGCTAATTGGCGATTTTCACGATGTTGTTGGGCCCAAAGTTTCGTGATGGTGCTGCCCGCTATTGGTGCGGCCCCAAGCAATTGCCCAGGCTGGCCTGCCTCTAGGCTGTGAGTGAGTGTAGAGCAGGGATGATGGGTAACTTCCATGGTGAGGAGGGTCACATTTTTTCATGGCTACCATTAGTGGGCCCTATGACCACTGACTGCAACTTGCAAACTTCAAGGTACAGTTGGTTGCTTACTAACTGTCGCTGTTGTTTGGAAGAAGTAGGAGCAGTATACTTACAGATTGATTCAGTAGTGGTTTAAAAAAAATCTGGTCATTATTTTTTTTAAAGCTCCCCAAGCTCCCCGGGCCACCAGTTGCCCATCCCTGGTGTAGAGTGTCTATGAAGGTCAGAGAGCAGTTCCTCAGTCCAAATGATTCACCCCTCCCCAAAAGTAACGCCACAACTGCTGCAAGGGCCTACAGTACAAGGGCCCTTGAGGACATGGAGGACATGGAGTAGCGGAACCCAGAGGCACTGTAAAACCCAAAAGATGCTAGCAAGGATATATTATTTATACTTTTTTTCAGAATTGCTGATGCAAATCTTCCTCACAGTGCATATTCACCACTGACTGACGTCAAACTCCCATCCATCTCTGTAGCAGTGTGTGTGTGTGTGTGTGCATGTGTGTGAGTGACTGTGCATGCATGTGTGTGTGTGTGTGTGTGTGTGTGTGTGTGTGTGTGTGTGTGTGTGTGTGTGTGTGTGTGTGTGTGTGTGTGTGTGTGTGTGTGTGTGTGTGTGTGTCTGTGTGTGTGTGTGTCTGTGTGTGTGTGTGTGTGTGTGACTGTGCATGTGTGTGTGTGTGTGTGTGTGTGTGTGTGTGTGTGTGTGTGTGTGTGTGTGTGTGTGTGTGTGTGTGTGTGTGTGTGTGTGTGTGTGAGTGACTGTGCATGTGTGTGTGTGTGTGTGTGTGTGTGTGTGTGTGTGTGTGTGTGTGTGTGTGTGTGTGTGTGTGTGTGTGTGTGTGTGTGTGTGTGTGTGTGTGTGTATGTGTGTAGCACTATAACCTGCATTGTGTATATAAGAATGTATATAAGGGATGAACAAAATAAAACTGAATTGTAATAATTATGTAAAAGGCAATTGCATGAAACTTACAGATTTTTGGCCAGAAATGTAAGCCTGTCAACATGTTCTGGATACAAGGTAGCCCGGAGGCAAGTCATTATATTGCCCCTTCTGCAATCACAATTAAATCGTCATGGCCACAATTTTATAATCGCTGTGCCCAAAATTATGATTTTCGATACATTTTTGTTAACTGTGTGTGCAGCCCTAATGGGATGCCTGGTATATACACGTAGGTGCTCACTTTCATGAGCATGCACACATTCATAAACAGCTCCACAGCTGAGCTTTTCCAAAGCCAAACAGAGGACGGCATTCTGATTCTGTCTTCATGAATATTGCTCTAGCTATTGCTATGGAGACAGTGGTGACTGAAATTCTGCAAGACTGCTGGCGTTATGGTTGATATCACTACACTGGGGGCAGTGTGGAGGGTTTGGGCAGAGATTTTTTCTAAAGGAGGAGATAGAACACTGACGAATGTCTCCATAGGAATAAACGGGGTCAATTCGTAACGCCAAGATATCGAATGCCTGTTTATCTCCCGCCTACCCGCAACAAGAGCCAATCGGTTGCTGAGCTGTGCCATCATTGATCCAATCATCTCATCGCATCGACGCAAGCGCAAAAATGAGCTTTTACGACGGCTCGTTCCTCATCAGCTGTTGCCATGTGTGTGGCCCGTTTTCCGACCGTACCGTAACCAGGTAATGGGATCTATCCGCCAGATGTACAACTGTCTTGGGAATCCTCATACAGACTAAAGGTACGTGATTTGGAGGAAATATATGTCAATGTTGGCACGTATATTACTTTATCCTCCGCTTCCACATTTGTTTTTTTGTCGTGTGTGTTAATAATGTGGTGTTTCAGACTCCATGACATCCGTAGGTAGGTCTACTACTGTATGCTAAAACTACTTCACCTCACCTGACAAAGTTTTCCAACATGAGCTCGACTTTACAAAAGCGTTTGATTCTAGGCTGCTTTAATCGTTCAATGTCTTGGCAGATATATTGTCAGTCTGTGTAATCTGACGTTGCTTGTGCATCTTGCTTTGGCTAGAACTTCTGGCTAGAACTAGCTTGTTGTCAGGGGTGTAGTGGGCATGGTACGCGGGGGTACGCAGTCCACCCACTTCTCCTGAAGTGAGATTTAAAAAATCCGATGAGTTGCAAACTGTGCCTACTGACTATTTTAGTTGGCTGCCTGCATTCATTATTCTTGAAGATGTGGGATCGAAATTGCACCAACCATTCATTGGCTAACAATTTCATTAAGGTGACTGACAGGTAGTCGTGTTTTAAATAATAATCGGAAGTCACATCTGAAAATAAAGATTGGCTAATGTTACACGGCAAAGTGTTTTCGTGTGTCAGGTCGCCTCAGTCTTTGAAATGTCCATCCTCCACACGAACCGCACTGTAGCATATTTCAACTATCGTGCCTGCTATTGTTTACATAGAGCTACTCACAGTTTTGTCCTGTGCTTGTTTCGAGCACAGTGCATATCGTAATCTTGCTTATAAACTGAAATGTGACCTGTGGCATTATTGCGTGAATGCTTATGTTGCACACTTAATGAATAAGGTCCTCAAGTGTGTAGAGTTTCGCTGAGTTCGTTGTTTATTTACATTTTCCTCAGCATAACTGTACAGCTGACACCGCTGCCTTCTGTATCATAACAAAGCCTGTCACTTCCACATTTCGTAATCTTCTTATGTGACCGAAGTCACTGGCTACTGCACCAGAGAGGGTCTCTGCACTCATTGCTGGTTCTATGATGCCATCTTTTGGCGAAAACGTGCAACAGCATAATTAAAGACAACTTCTGACAGGACAACAAAAAGACAGGGAGTGAGAATAAGGGAATAATAAGGGAATAACAAAAAGACAAAAATGGGGGGTCCACTACACTTGCATACAAACTGATTGTGATGCTGTCACTCATTTTCTAGTCTATATCTTGGACTGAAAAAACCTTATTATGTTTTCAGGTGTTTTGCCCCTGCGGTTGTGAAGAGGATGCTGTGGAGGTGGCAGCATGAACGTGTCACACAGACATTGGCTAAACTACTCGGTAGGTACAACGAAATAAAAGAAACCACCCCCTCAACCCTGTTTATGCTGCACTGTACCTATTATAACCAGTTTTTATATAGACCATTATTTGAAATACTATGAGAGCCTTTCTGTTAGGATACTGTACAGCAGGGATGGGCAACTGGAGGCTCGGGCGCCACATGCAGCCCAACTTCTCACTTTTTAAAAAAAGAAAAAGGACAGTTTTTAACCCGCTATAAATCAATAGTGTAAGCATTCAGGTATAAATAAAGAAAAAGTGAAGTATCCTTTTGTAAATTCTCTCAAGTGCGTGGTGATGTGGCCCACCGATTGTGGTAAGCAAAAATGTTGGCCCACCTTATAATGAAAGTTGCCCACCCCTGCTGTACAGCCTACATCACTTGTACATGTCCTTACCAAATAGGACACTAGCTAGCTAAATGTAACTAATATGGCATTGTGAAAGTTGTATGCCTAAATGTAAACCATAATATTAAATTGTGATGGGCAGAAATCAACTAAACCAACATATTACATTGTGAATGTAGTTGCGCAGTGATACTGAGACCGACTTATTCCTGTCTTTATTTGCCAGGCTTCTACACTTGCCCTCAGAGTTCACATATGGTTAAGTGCACAGGTGTCCAGCCAGGTTCAGACTGATGCTGGTAACAAGAGGAAAACATGCTGATTGGTAAGTGAGATCCCTGCTCAACAAAATCCACACAGCACAACAAGTAAGCCTAGTTTGTGGTATCAAATGTAAAATGTAAGTTTCATCAAAAAGTTGTAGAACACATCTGCATAAATTGCAGGCCATCAAAGTAGTGAATGGGCAGGGAAAACACAACCAGTAGGCTTATGAATGACTTTGACTCAGCACAGCACAGCAGATGCGATGCTACCATTCCTTGGGAATATGACACAGAGGTCTGCTATTCCATTGTAAATATTGACTGGAAATGTTCATGTTTCAACTGTTTAAAAACATTGGACTCAGGGGGAAAAATCTCTAGGTGTATATAAGTGAAAGCCCACCTTTGCCATTGTGACACAGCACACAAGTATACACTGCACACAACGAAATTGCATTTTATGCCTCACCTGTGCAAGGGTGCAGCCTACATTGGCATCCCAAGGGAGCAGTATGTTGCAGTGTGGCGGGAAGGCAAAACTGTTTAAATAAATAGTTGTAAACTTTTGACATGTCAAAGTCATAGCCTAAACTGTAGGGTATGTTATGTAAAGGGTGATTTTCACATCCGGCCCATGTTCACAGATTTGTTTTTCTCCTGCAGGAATGATTCAACGATGGACATTTTGCTTAATTGTGGAAAAAAATAAATGGAAAAACTTCTATGGTTTCTTGTGTTTTCATTGGTGAGGCATATGGGTTAAGCACTGATCAGGAAGACCTCAAATAAGGCGGAATTCCACTGCAGCGGTGAGAACATTCAGACGTCTTTTTTGTTAATGGAAAGAGCTGATTTTCTAGTATGCTAGGTTCATAACTGCAACCTAAAATCAGCTGTTCCTCGAGACGTCAGGATGCTTTCCTCGCGCAGATGGGGTACGTCCAGTAGGTCGTAATTAAATCGGGTAAATGTTGGCTCATGGGTGGATATAAAGCGGCTAAACGTCGGCGAGATGCATGTAAATAAATGCATCGGCAAGATGTCTTTGAAATAGCGGCAGCTCATCGGCCAGATGCTGGGAGACGTCGAGATAGCCAATGCATTGGTAAAACATAGGCGTTCCATCGGACGCCGCACGTCTGCCCAACATCTTGCCGATGAGCAAACGTTCTTCTATAGACGTCTTGCCGATGTATTTTACATCTTGCGACGTTGGCAAGACATAAGTGTGCTGTCTGGGAAGCGATGTCTGTCATCCGACAGCCGATGGAGGAGATGTGGATGGGTCTGGAGTGGAGTCCCGGCAGAGATGGTATCTAGGAGACAACCAACAGACTGGAAAGGAGAACGTCATGTCGTGAAGTCTTGCACATGCGCAGTTCAAAATTAAGCTTGAGAAAAAACGTGTTTTACGGTGTTACAGTCATACATACGGTCATTCTAAGACAGCCGTTTTAATTCGTTTTTCATGGCGATTCCAACCCCGTGAGTTC
>NC_085879.1:21965465-21990465 GCF_034702125.1 Engraulis encrasicolus
TGGAAAAGTAAACCTGACATCTCAGACAATAGGAGCGGTACAGATGATCTCTCTCTTTAGTTTCCCAAAACAGCCTCTAGGTGGCCGTCTCCATGCAATCAGCCAGTCGGCCATTTGTCATCATGGCGTGTCATAATGAAACTTGAATAAAGGTCCCCTTGGCAACGCTATCAAAACAAATGTCCACACAACACCTGAGCCGGGGAGGATAATGCAGCATTATATTCCGTTATACTCAGCATCAGACATCAATAAAGTAAATAGTAGAGTTTCATCAGAGTCATCTTCACAGCTTCCTTACCATTCTAAGCATAATTATGATCTGATCACAGATCTTTATAAATCTTTATAATAATCTTGTTTCAACTTTCCACTCCCTCGTGGTTTGTCAATGTGAGATAGCCGTCGAGCTGAGCTTCTAAGCCAATTCCACAATACAATATACAATACAACATGTATACAGTGCAGTATCACTAACTCAAAGTGCTTTGAAGATATACATATATACATACACACACATAGCCTACACATTCCCACATTCACAAACCAGCTTTGGAGGCCGCCATGCTGCGCCAATGGTCCGGGGCTCACGTGAGAAAGTGCACACACACACACACACGGACGGACACGCACGGACAGTAATTTATAGTCTTAAAAAAGATTACTCTGGAAGCGATCATAACATAGCCTAATTTCATAACATCAAGACCTAGTCTACTAGCGCAGGAAGACTGTACTTCTACTTATGCAACCCATATACTGTATATTAGGGCTGTAACGATACACTCAACTCACGATTCGGTTCGTATCACGATTTTTGACCTACGGTTCGATACACCCCACGATTTCTGTCACATCAAATCATAAGGTTGTTTTCTGGACTAATGGGTAATAAAACTTTGAAAGGGCGTATCACGATACTGCCTCCTTGTACAGTATCGTGACTCTGTGTATCACGATTTCTCGGTTCGATACAATATCGTTACAGCCCTACTGTATACATATATAT
Source organism: Engraulis encrasicolus (assembly GCF_034702125.1). Classification (NCBI taxonomy): domain Eukaryota; kingdom Metazoa; phylum Chordata; class Actinopteri; order Clupeiformes; family Engraulidae; genus Engraulis; species Engraulis encrasicolus. The sequence goes on from NC_085879.1 coordinate 21,966,475, forward strand.
AACACAGTACAGTAGTGACCCAATGGGTTTAGAGTAAGGCCTTTGGTTTGGGTTATGTTCACTTTTTCTGGGCTATGTGCATTTTCGGGTCTGGGCTATGTTAACATCTTGATGGAGCAACCCATGCCATGTCCACAGAACACTGTCCTTCAGATTCAGGTTTTTGGCAGCCCATGGAGGTTGCACTCAAGAGGCCTCTCTTCCATTGGACAGTGAGTCAGCACAGCAGGCTGGCATCGTCCCCGAAGGCAACCTGAGCCATCTCATTTTGGCCAGGCAGGTTCATAACAAAACCCTCAGCTCCCACAATGCAACATGCCTGGCAGGCAGTATACAGTGCATTCATACAGTATTACCAGAGATTCTGTGAGTACTCTGGTATTACCTTCACCGAGCCAACACCTACATTTATACAGTACTGTATCCTTACAGTACAATTGCTCTCTATGAATCAAGCGAAAGGGAGTTTTTCCTCACCCCTGATGCCACCAGGGGCCGCACCTGAGCGCCCAATCTCTGTGTGACTATCTATGACTTATGATAGGCCCAGCCACTATGGACCTTACACATCTAAGAATCCTGGTCCTATCCTACGTTGACCTTATGACTCTACATTCTCTGTCTATCTCTTCTTCCTCTGCCTTCCTGCTTTTTCTGCCTCTCCTCTATACCTCTCCTTTTAAATCTATCTCTAACAATGTTTTTTTTCCATTTGTTAAGCACTTTGAGTTACATGCCTTGTATGACACAGTGCTATACAAATACAATTATTATTATTATTATTATTAAATTATTAATTGCTCACTGGTTGAGACTATGTAAACAGCCTTCAGGCCAAAACTGGATCCCACAGTGCAAAGAGCCTAGCAGGCTGCATCGATATTACCTCCATCCATGGAGCCTATAGCACATGATGGCGAAGAACGTATGTAAACAGGCTTTAGGGCCAACACTGAGGTTCAGGAATAGGAGTAGTCCGTCTATGTGTGTCAGTGTCTTGAGAAAAGGGAGTGATACGAGAGAGAGAGAGAGAGAGAGAGAGAGAGAGAGAGAGAGAGAGAGAGAGAGAGAGAGAGAGAGAGAGAGAGAGAAAGAAAGAAAGAGACAGACAGACAGACAAGCAGGTAGAGAGACAGAGTCAGAGACAGAGTCAGAGAGAGAGAGAGAGAGAGAGAGAGAGAGAGAGAGAGAGAGAGAGAGAGAGAGAGAGAGAGAGAGAGAGAGATGTGGAAATAGAGAGATATGCAAGTCATGTCATAACAAAACCTTGAGCCTACAAAAACAGAGGGCACTACCTGTTTGTACCTGAGCTAAAGCAAATAAGGAAGATCTCGCTTTGCCCATGGCAGCTACGGTACAGTACACATACACAGTAAAAAACCTAGTGTTAATTCAACACTTACAGAGTACTCTGGGAGAAAATGCACACTAGAATGTGTTAAATTGACTCTTTGAGTGTTGAATTAATACTGCATTTCTTACTGTGTATGGTTACATTCCAACCAAGGAAGATGGATAGGAGACGTGCTGCTATTCATTAAACGCATCTTTTATGTCACCTTACCTACTTATTATAACCCCTGACTTTGAAGTGGAGGGAAAATCCAAACTCTGGCAGTAAATATGTCACTACACATTGCCAATTTACATACTATGGCTATGACAGAGTGTGTTACTGTACAGTACAGTGCAGAAGGCAAGAAAAACACCTTGTCTGAAAAACACCTTCATGTCGAAAAACAAGACTCCGGGGGTCAAGGATTGATTCAAAAGAATGTGCATTGTCGGAATTCAGCAGTGCATATTTTCCGTCTCGCCCTCCCGTCATTCCAAACTCGCTACATGTGGTGTTTGTCTATATGAACAATTACCTGAGGAGGGGGAGAGAGGAATGAAAACATGGCCGGGTGGGGGGCACACAAGAATAGGACGGAATCCCTCAAGGATCCAGACAAGGGGGGAGAGGATGATTTAAAACAAACACAGACACTCACATCCAAACACATGTACAGCATTATTACACGCACACTCACACAAGTGTCTACTCATGACAAAACATGATAATGTGGGGATATCAGACACAACATATGGAAAAGGTTACCAAAATATTTAAAAAATAGCTATGCCACTGACAATAGTTAATGGGACAAAAAGTTAAGTATTGATGGATTATTGGCACTGCCAAAATGTTTTAATGGCATAGCTTATTCGTGTTACTCTGTGATTTGATCTCCAACATCCATGAGCACCCGACACTGACAAAGATACTTTGACAGACCAAGCAACCAGCCATCTGAAATTAAAGTGTTACTCTGCAATGCGCTAGTAAGGCTTTAGCCACTGAAACCTAAAAAAACTAAATTGCCCCAAGGCATGACCATACAACACATCATCACATACAGTACCTCTTCATTCCAGTCCCATGTCCAAACATCACTGTGTACTACAACCTCTAAAAAGGAGCATCATGTCAACAGCTCTTGGGCCGACCAGGACCCCGTTTCTTGACAGTGTCATTGCTAACCAGTTAGCAACTTAGTAAGTTGCCAATGGAAAATTGCATTGCAACCTAGTAGGTTTCTAACTCAGTTAGCAACGTTGCTGTCGAGAAACGCACCCCAGAGCTTTAATTACCAGCTCTGTTGACGTTTCACCACAGTAGTGACTACTCCCTGTCTGCTTGACGTCGACAACTCAGCCCTGGAGGAGCCACAACATGGCCTAAGGTCCCCCTCTCTCTCTCTCCACAACTAGGGGCTGTGGTGGCCTAATGATCAGGGAGTACCCGGTAGGTCTTTAGATCTGAGGGTTTGAATCCGGTAACACTTTACTTTACGGATCGCTAATAAGGTGTTAATTTCATACTAATTTCTCAGTAATTTCAGTCTAATTTTATGGTAATAACTGCTTGTTATTTGTAATAACAGCAAAATAACCATATGGTTTCCAGTGCAATTACACTATAATTTCTCATTAATAACAGCAAAAATAACCATACAGTTTCCAGTGCAATTATGCTGTAGTTTCTAGTTAATAGTAGGCTAATGGAAACAGCTACTGTGTCATCATAGTAGTTAGGTGGTAGGTATGCCAGTAACTAAACGGTATCAGCCGAAGTAGTTTCATACTAATTAGGCTACATCAGGGCCGTAATGTGCAATATTTCCTCTTCCTATGTTATTGCATAGAAACGACCACCCAAGCATCCTTGTATTATTTCTGCTTAATTACCTTGTAAACAATTGAGTAGTTATATGGAAATAAGATAGAATCAGGGCCATAAAATGCATTATCACCTATTCCACTCAATTTTATGGAAATTACATATTTTCATGGTCTTAAAATGTCTTATTTCTTATTTCCACTCAATTACTTAGTTATTATCATTTTTAATACAATATAGACTAGCCTACTATGAAGTGATTCAAGTACACAGACAAACACATTGTGTGCAAAACTTTATTTATTTTTCCAATCAGTTATGAGATTCATGTTCACTGATGTGAGGTTGTCAATCTGCCACCATCCAGAGGAAGTCCTGTGAACACAAACAAACAAACAGAGAAGTCAACTGCAAGACCTGTTTCACCACGTTTATTTTTTTATGTTATCAATTCACCATCGCTAAATTTGCTTCTGAAATGCAGTACCATGTTAAATGCACGTTGTAAACCTTCCTCAGGCTGACATCGTTGCTGATTTACAAAGGCAAACTCTAGCTAGCACCTAGCTTCAGTCATTGAAAACATGGTGGGCAGAGCTAGCTAGAACTAGTGGTTTCCATGTACCTCTGTAGGCTATGCCATTTCAGCACAAGCACGGCTGATAAGACGTGTTTGCAATGTATACAGTTAAAATCCTTCAATGCTCAGAGACAAAATGAAAGCAGGTTAAAGCTAGAACTACATTAAAAGTTCGTTGTCAGGAAGCTTACCTTGCCTGGCTCTGCTGCACTGAAGTTGAACTAGCTCGCGGTGGCGGCGGCGAGTCCTGTTGTTGCTAGGCAACGAAAGTTTGGTTACTGCAGAACATGAGCGTCCCAATCAGTAATAGCTATACTTCTGTACTTCAAGCACACTCGTTCTAGTTGTACGCTGCCCGCTCTGCTTGCAGTATGGCTCAGAGACGCTGACGTTGTTTAATTGAGTACCCTGACACACAAGGGTGGAGTTTGAGACGCACCACACAGTGCTTTCGCACGCAGGCAGCAACCAGGGTAACTTTCAAGGTGAGCTAAAATGGTCTTGATGTTGATTTCATCCACCTTCAATCGTCGAATTACTTTAGCCTTATGCAAACATGTTTTATGAGTTAGTGTTAGGTTTATGTTTGTTCTGGAAATGAAACGGCATACAGAAGTACCTTTACAATGGAAACCACTAGCTAGCTCTGCCCACCATGTTTTCAATGACTGAAGCTAGGTGCTAGCTAGAGTTTGCCTTTGTAAATCAGCTATGTTGTCAGCCTGAGGAAGATTTACAACGTGCATTTAACATGGTACTGCATTTCAGAAGCAAATTTAGCGATGGTGAATTGATAACATAAAAAAATAAACGTGGTGAAACCGGTCTTGCAGTTGACTTCTCTGTTTGTTTGTGTTCACAGGACTTCCTCTGGATGGTGGCAGATTGACAACTTCACATCAGTGAACATGAATCTCATAACTGATTGGAAAAATAAATAAAGTTTTGCACACAATGTGTTTGTCTGTGTACTTGAATCACTTCATAGTAGGCTAGTCTATATTGTATTAAAAATGATAATAACTAAGTAATTGAGTGGAAATAAGAAATAAGACATTTTAAGACCATGAAAATATGTAATTTCCATAAAATTGAGTGGAATAGGTGATAATGCATTTTACGGCCCTGATTCTATCTTATTTCCATATAACTACTCAATTGTTTACAAGGTAATTAAGCAGAAATAATACAAGGATGCTTAGGTGGTCGTTTCTATGCAATAACATAGGAAGAGGAAATATTGCACATTACGGCCCTGATGTAGCCTAATTGGTATGAAACTACTTCGGCTGATACCGTTTAGTTACTGGCATACCTACCACCTAACTACTATGATGACACAGTAGCTGTTTCCATTAGCCTACTATTAACTAGAAACTACAGCATAATTGCACTGCAAACTGTATGGTTATTTTTGCTGTTATTAATGAGAAATTATAGTGTAATTGCACCGGAAACCATATGGTTATTTTGCTGTTATTACTAATAACAAGCAGTTATTACCATAAAATTAGACTGAAATTACTGAGAAATTAGTATGAAATTAACACCTTATTAGCGATCCGTAAAGTAAAGTGTTACCAATACCTATCCTTACCTCTCCCTACACCTACATCTAGAGGAGGGATTACTGCACGGGCCTACTGGGCCCAGGACCAGGGGCCCAATAGTCAAGGGAGTCATGAAGGCCACCTTTCTATATCTCCTTTTTCATATTGTGTTATAATCACACTTGAAGCAACTCCACATGTATTTTCACTTTTTCTCATAAGACATACCCCCCGATCCCCAACAATATAGGGTCTCTTACGTCTGGACTGAAATCCTGAATCTTTGTGCAAACTAGCAACACCGATGGATGGGGGCCTTTCTTGTTTTCTGACCCTGGGGCCTATGGAGTCATAATCCGTCCCTGCATGTATGGTTGGAGTTCCCCTGTACAAACTAAGGCATACATACATTGCTCCAGGGTCTGTAACCAATGTACTGTACCACTGCACTGTACCTAAATAATGAGTCACACTGGATGTAAGTCACTTTGGATAAAAGCATCAGCTAAGTGTAATGTAATGTCATTTTAGTAGCAGTGGTCTAATGATTTGAGGCAGCGGATCTTCAGATCTGATGGTTGCAGCAGGTTTGATTCCCACCATAACATGATCCCTTACCTCCATCCATGGTTGAAGTGCCCTTAGGTACCAAGGTGTACATTGGTCCAGGGGCTGTAACCAATGTTCTATACCTGAATAATAACTGCGTATACTGTAACTGCACCAATATTTTCCACTTCCATCGGCATAACCATAAGACTTCCATGACACTTAGGGCTTTCGAGTTGCCCCTAGCAAGAAGCAATCATGATGAAGTCAGGAATACATAGTGCAAAATAAGTGGTTCCTACTGTAAGTTGCTTTGGGTTAAAACCGTCAGCAAAGTGTGATGTAATGTGATGCAAGAGGCACCAACTTCCAGAGAGGACCCCCAAGTGGGTGGCACTGCAGCCACCAACCCCGCCCCCTCCCAAACTCACAAGCTTTTGAAGATGAGAATGATGATGATGATGGAGATGAGCTACCGCTAATTCTGACTGCCTGCCCTCCAGCCCTCTAATTGTGATGTATTACCAGGGCTGGATTGGGATAACATTTTAGGCCGGGCATTTTCAGCCTGGACCGGTCCACACGGCATTGAGAGAGACAATGAAGCCTGTGACAAAAAACAAAGCAAATGCCCTGTATGCCATATGACCAGTCCAGTCATGTGTAATGACATAACCATGTGAGACTACCACAGTACACCATCTTAAGGGGTGTGGCGGGACTCACACGCTCTGCCGTGGTTTGTGGGTGATGATGATGAAAGAGATGTGTGTTATAGAAAACCCTAATGGCCTGAACACCGGTTGCATTCTTGTTTAGTAAACACACTGCTCAGTAGTAAACATGACATTACTGTAAACAAAATCTGAAGAAAAGCCAAAAAAAAAGATCTTAACGTGCACTTAGATGACAACAAAAGAGCATCTCTATCACCAAGTCATTACACTTCAAGAAGCACACCTTATTAAGCTAGGTTTGACGTTATTGATACTAGCCAGTTCATCTTTTCTTTAAAAACAACAAGTGGATGATCTACCTGCTCAGTCTAGAAGCCACTCAGGAGAGGTTCTGCACTTTGGGGGAGCTGGGCTGATAGACTACAAGAGTTTGGGCCATAATGTGCATCAATAAGAACATGCATCATCCTCAACTGCACATCAGGACACCTGTTATGTGAAGTGAACTTATTAGGTCATTTGGCATTTATAATCCCTATTTTTTTTCTCATTTTCTATTTGGTTGTACAACTAGTAAATTAAATGTTTGTTTGTACCATCAATGCAAACTGAGACCAATAAACTAATATTTCATAGCCATCAAAGAGATAGTGAATTGCTGTGAGTTGCTGTGATATGGGAATATAAGTCTCCAGGCACAGATTGGAATTTGTTTTATGTCTCCCACTAAGAGTAGGCCTATAAAGAATTTGTTGAACCATGTCCAGTCCAGTCCAGCCTCTCTAAAACCTCATCTGCACAAAAATGTGAGCCATTTCATTTCAGGCTACTGCCTGCGTGCCTGCCTGCCTGCACTGCCTGCGTGCCTATTCTGTGGCTATGGCTCGCTTGGCATGTGGGGGGTCCAACCATGGGGCTGAAAACAATGTTTTCAAAAGCACAATGAGAGAGAGAGAACAGTTACACACAGAGTCAAAGGCAACAGCGCTGGTGGTGAATGCCATGATTCAAATGAGCACCGAACAAAAACCTTGCTTGTCTGCTTATTGTCCACCCCTAATCTGTGAATGATGCGGGGAAACGTCCATTCGTTTTCTGCACGGAAATCTGAATGTTTAGAGCAGAATGAACCTTTGACAAGACAGACCAACGCCAAGAAGAGACGTGGGGAGATATTGTTTTGCGTCACGTTTCAACAGGTGACCACCAGACAAGACCTGCTGATGATATGAACTGTCATGTCTAGATTAATATTGGTGGCGTATCTAGCCCTCTCTCCAACGGATGGTCTCCCCCCAAAAAAGACAGATCATGCTGGCGACACAGGTGAGTCGACTCCGCAATACAGTTCCCTGACGTCAGATTCCTATGAGCTCTCAACGCACTCACCTCGATCCATTTCTGCGCCTCACGGACGGCTGCCTCCGGTGCCGGTTCGGTGTGGTGGTGGTGATGATGATGAGGCTGGTGCAGATGGAGGTGTCGTCCCGCATCCGAGCTCGGGCTGGCCATTGGAAGGAAATGCGGTTCGGGAGAGTTGGGAAATGAATCAGCAACACTCAAAAACACACGCCGTGCCGTGCCGTGCCGTGCTGGACGCACTGCCTCCAAAACACACGCAGTTGGCGCGGAGAGCAGAGAAGCTTCGACTGAATGGCAAAACTTGTGTAGTTTGTCTGGCCGTGTCTGGCTGACTCGCTAGCTCCCCTCTCTCTCCCCTAGACTATCTATCTCCCGGTGCTGTATGTGTATGGTTCCTTGCCGCAGACTCGTGCTGCTCTTGCAGATGAGACGCCCCCCTGTTTCCCAACCGCAGGGACCGACCGTGGCTGCCGACCTGCATTAAGAATCGAACCAATGGCTAAAAATACATGCAAAACCGGAGCGGCTTCAGCGACCAATGGAAAGTGAGCATGGCCGTCCCACATCCAGCAGCTTTGGCACCCCCCAACCACTCTCCTCTTCTCTCTCCTCTCTCCAGAGTACCGGTAGCAGAGCACGTTGATGCTCCCCTCAAACATAGGCCTAACAGTCAGAAAATAACATAGGCCTACTTAAACAAAAGTGTGTCTATAATGTGTACAAACTGCTGAGCTCTCTATAAGGCTAAATAATAACTTTTTGGTGATTTTACTTAATGTGGGTCTGTCATCTCTGGTAGGCCAAATAGCAAAGCCTATGCCAAGACTGAGACCAAAATACTTGAAAAATAAGGTCTAAGTATTAGTATTACTATTATCATTATTGTTATTACTATTAGGCTATTATTATTATTATTATTATTATTATTATTATTATTATTATTATTATTATCATTATTCACTCGTTAGCTAGACACACAATTTACTCCATGATAAAGGAACTCCACTTTCTCATAAACTTCTCTTCTGCCATAGCCTGAAAATTAATAAGGAATGTTGTGATGAGGAAATGGACCACATGACGACAGAAACTCTATAGACTCACTATCTCATCACTGTAGATGAAAATATAGGCTATATGTAGGCCTATCATGTAGACCATTTAGCCTATGGGTAGGCTGCAGGCCTTGAAAGCATACTCTCCCAACCCCTTTATATGTTTCAGGGTTCTTTTTTTCTTACTCCAATGCCAAAGTGTCTCAGAAAACAGAAAGCAGTTGAACTGAATAATAATCTTACTGGCTTCACTTGGGGACCCTTTTTCCATGCTGTTTAACTTTGTATGTCTCTTGTAATTGAAAGATAAATGATGGTGTGGAGAAATCAACTCATTCCAATAGTTTTGAGGTAGTTTGCCTAAACTTCTTATCTTTGTAATGCAGGCTGTCTGAGGGTTGGACTGGCAACCTGAAGAAAGTTTCAAGCTCTCAAGCTCGACTGCCGCCATCTGCTGGACAACTACTGTACTGCAAATATATTTATTCACGTCTCTGTACCTTTAAGGTTTCTAGGTTACACATCAAAAGCTCCTTTGCACTTCCGCAATTTATTCAAGGAAGAAAAGACTCACGAACCACGCTTACCGAGAGGACGAGAGCGCCCTTATTTGTGGTCTGTTTGTTGAAAAGCGTCTGTAGGCCAAGCGCGTGTTCTTGACAGCTGTCATATGCCTGTGGCATGTTTCCATCATTCCACACAGTCTGTGAAGCATCAAGCTGCTTCAGTTGACAGACTACCAGGCTGACACACACCAGGTAGCCTATGTCGAAGACACGTTTTTTTGTGTGTTTATTTCGACATTTGGAAAACATCTGACCGTTTAAAGAACTTTTCTTCCAGAACCAGGCACTGCATTTCAGGAGGTAAGATGCATTCTGTAGCCTACAAGGGGGAAATAGCCTGAAGAGCAGGGTCTAAAAAGTGAAAGAGAGTGCCATTTTCAATACCCTCATTGGTTAGGTTAAGTCTATGGTTATGACCTTTGTTCAAGCAGAAATTAATACACAGACAATACGTTTACCCATTTTAAAAATGTAACCTACGGCCCAACACAGGGGATTAGCCTAGGCCAGCAAGGTGGACTTTGGCGTTAGTTTCTCAACTCAAATCTGTGAACTTAACGTTGACCACATGAATTCAGTTAATTTGCGAAGAATTGCTATTCACACGAAAGTGCATTAGATGGGGGGGCAATCACCATTCAGACACACCGCCATTCCGACAGTAGGCTAACAAGATTGCAACACCTGATGTCCCCGCACCTTGTATGCCTTCCTTGTGCTAGGTATTGTTTAAGGTTAGAAGCCCCCTTTAGCTTGTTTTGTTAGCAAACACTCAAACATCACCTTTCATGTCTTTTTGACATTGTTGCAAGTGTTTACAAGCGCAAAGGAGTGGAGACAATGAGTGCAGCAACTGGTGCAGACTCATCGGCTACATGCCCGTTTTTCCCCCCTGAAATGGCCCAAAATGCAATAAGAAATCAATGTCGGAATGGCGGTGTGTCGGAATGGCGGAGTGTAACCCATTAGATGTAATTGCACGCTTTCAAGATCAGTCAGTAGTGTCACTTAGCCTAAGTTTTTAGCTGCCTCACTTCACTTTGATTTTAAAACTCTACAGACAGAACTCTTGTATTCCACTAGATGGTGCCATATCTAAATGTATCAATCTCCAGTTTAGTTTTAGTGAAATGTCTATGCATTCGTGTGGCTGTTTAAAATGTTTTCTTTGTGTCATGCGTAGGCCTAATAACAAGTCCACTTTATTTAGTATGAAAATATTGTGTTCATTGCTCATTGTAATACATCACTGATAATTAGCCTTTTACCCATTTCGATTTCAGCCATTTCCCCCAAAATCACCGGCTGTGACAATGTCCCTGCTTCTTGTTGCCTCACTGCCAGTGATGGTCATAGCCATACTACGCTATGGGACAAAACTTTTAGGATTCTGCCAAAAACTACTCACCCAAGCCATGAAGCTCACCGGTGGGGCAGTGAGTGTAAGCAAGACCCACGCTTTCATCTTCTCCAACTGCACTCATGGAAAAGTAAACAGTGTGCTGGAGACTTTCCATCTTTACAACAAGACAAATCCTACTCTATGCATCGGCCAGGTGAAAGGTTAGTGCAGACGGAACGTTGTGGTCTTCATTTCTGTAATCTGTGGTTCTCAGTGTTGTCTTGTATTTGCAATTGGTACAAAATGTTACAACCGAGTAACACACACACACATACATACATACATACATACACTAGCTCTCTCTCTCTCTCTCTCTCTCTCTCTCTCTCTCTCTCTCTCTCTCTCTCTCTCTCTCTCTCTCTCTCTCTCTCTCTCTCTCTCTCTCTCTCTCGTGTGAGTGTGTATCTGTGTGTGATCACTCTTTAGTTGATGATTAGTTACTACTACAGCTACACTATTTCCCTCCAGACCAGTAAGATCTACGTTGTGATTGGCAGGCGACTTCCTGGATGAGGTGGTGAGTCGTGTCGCCCCGGTGACGGTGCTGGAGCTTGGGATGCATTGTGGGTACTCGTCAGTGCGGATCTTGCGTCAGCTGGGCCCTGAGGCACGCCTGCTTACTGTGGAGAAGGACCCTGAAACAGCTGACAAGGGAGAAGAAGTCATCTTAGTATCAGGCTTCAAACACAAGCAGGTAAGGTAGCATCTTGGTACAGTGGTAGGCCTACTGTTTTTTCTGCACCTTCTTATTGCAGTCTTCACTGTTTGCTGAAAATGTTCAATTACATCGTAACAACATTGCTCTTACAATACCAAGAGTAAAGTAAGTAATAGATTAAGATGTCATCATCATCCTTTTGGTAACAACAACAGAGACTCTTTTGCAGACACACGTCATTTACTTGTAGTCAGCAATCACTTTGTTATATCAGTAATGGCGATAAAAGACAAACAGGAAGCAATCAACAAAATACTAAAATACACAAAAGTGATATTGCTTTTTAATTGTTTGTTGATTAAGTAGCAACAACAAAAACAGTAAAAAAATAAAAAAAAATAAAAAAAAATGTAGTCCTCTAACAGGTCCACCTCCTAACTCTAGGGTGATCAGAAAGGAAAACTACGTAGTGTTGCTTTAATGAAGTGATGTTACTACATGGACCTTGCACCAAGAGGGTGTACTGTACAGCTTATCAGATAGGTGGCGCTGCTGCTCAATAGATGAATGTTGAACTGGAGCAGCAGCAGTCACCCACATGTCAGCCACCCATGTCGCCATGGCTGCTGCTCAGTCTGTTCCAGACCTTTGTGCAGGGCAGGATATCTCCTTTAACATACAGAGTACGTATATATGTTTAACTGAAGCATTTGAATCGGTCAATATACATGTTTTTCTGCATAAATAACATCTATCCATAAACTACGAATTGGCTCTACTGTGCCGGCTGACCCGGGTTCTATCCCAGCCCTCATCTCTCTCTCTCCCAACTCGCTTCCTGTCTCTCCTCCACCATCTAACCGTCTTATAAAAATGGATTGAAAAGCCCCCAAAAAATACCTAAAAAACAAATACTACTAATTCACTAATACAAATCAAGCCACTAGTTATTTTATATCATGCATCTCTCTCTCTCTCTCTCTCTCTCTCTCTCTCTCTCTCTCTCTCTCTCTCTCTCTCTCTCTCTCTCTCTCTCTCTCTCTCTCTCTCTCTCTCTCTCTCTCTCTCTCCCTCGCTCTGTGCCTCCCCATAGTTCCAGGTGTTGGCCTGTCCATCCTCAGAAGCTATCGCTGGGCTAAAGGACCACCTGGGTGCTAGCCGGCAGCTGGACCTGGTTCTGATGGACCACGGTGTGGAGCACTACCTGCCTGACCTCCAGGCCCTGGAGAGCAGCGCTGCCCTCTCCCCGGGGTGTGTGGTGCTGGTAGTGAACCACATGCCCAGACGGGAGGGGAGAGCCTTCATGGAGCATGTGCAGGCCAGGCCACACCACTACACCCAGCAGAGGCAGCACATGGAGGGGATGATGGAGCTAACGTGGACTGGAGCCTCAGAACTGTGATCAAGGGGAGAGATGGTGACGTGAAAGAAATGACAAAGGTCTTCCTCACACTGTGACAAAGGCTTCCAAATTATTATTTTTTTTGGGGGGGTGTTGGGGGGTTCAGTACCTGCTCTGGTGTGATACGAATACAGTATATAATTTGAACACCTCATGGTACACTAGTATGTAGACTTTCAGTTGTATGCATTTTATACAGTAGAGCTGTTCAGTTTGCTTGATTTTTTTCCATTTTCTGTAGAGTTCCTTTTACCAATAAGTATGTGGCCCAGAGGCTAGGCATAGAAATGTGACTGATTTTTAAGAAATTTAGTTTGGCCTACATGTTTCACAGTTTTAAATACACAACAAGCTATACGATACAAAACAAGCATGTTAACATACGTATACAACGTAAATGTGAATACTTTACAATATAACCACACACACGCACACACACACACATACACACTTTCCTACCTCAACTACCCTGGTCTGGCTGGAAGTGTTCATTGTCAATGTTTACTGTAATGAAATGATAAGATGCTGTGCTGTGTTGTAAGGAAAGGCTCCACGACTGTGTGTGTGTGTGTGTGTGTGTGTGTGTGTGTGTGTGTGTGTGTGTGTGTGTGTGTGTGTGTGTGTGTGTGTGTGTGTGTGTGTGTGTGTGTGTGTACGTCATTTGACGTAAATGAAATTGGTTAACAAATGATTGTTGATCAAAATGTGTTTGGCTACACAAGTTTATTTACATAGTCATGTCTGTGCTTTATAAAACAGCATAAGATGTTAACATTTTCACGGTTGGCACATTATGAAATCAATGCACTTTGCCTGGTTTCACAATGACGTATTATGTCCAAGAGTTTTGTCTGTTTAGGATCTTTTATCTGGAAGTTCTATCTCATACAGCAAGTCAAAAGTCTGCTTCAAATTAAAAGTTTGACATTCCAATGTGCAAAAAAAGAGTTATCAGTACTTTCAAGACAATGGCTTCCAAACTGTGTTTTGTGTGTTGATATTACGATAATATTGAATACTGCTTGTTCAAATATTATATGAACAGTAACAAAGGTATTTACATGGGACAGAAGCCCGTAGGGGGGAAATAAACATTTATATTCGAAAGACAAGAGTGAGTAGTGAGACTACTAGTAAGATTCCATTGTGGTCTAGATGCCAATGGTGTTTTTTTATTGATCTGAAATTATATTCTTAACATCAAATGGGCAATCGACCATTTGCCATTGTACAATTTCTCTGCATTTGTTAACCAAAACCATAGAAGGCCCAGTGAAAATAGACGGCAGGAACAGCATCAATATGTGATTCTGTTGCCACATAAACGTCTTGAGAAGTGTTTTGCCATTTTTGTCGCCTAGAACACTCTGTTATCTCCATTCCAAATGTGACACTCCAACTGATAATGGCATTCTCACAGCCCATACAAGGACGGCGGATGTTCATCTATCACTTCAGGATTCCGATTGAGAGCTCCGTTGTCTCCCAGGTGGCCTTGACCTGTTTGGGCCTAGCCAGGATGCAGTGTGCTCGAGTGGCCATAAGGCATACAGGGCATTTGCCCAGTGGACTGTTGATGATTTTGGCCTGCTCCTCCCCTCAATGTAGTGGTATCAGTCCTCATGCTGCTACAGCTGACCTCTCCGAGTCAGATTTAAATATTCATTTTTGTTGTTGTGGTCAAAATAGCTCGTAATACAGTAAATGACTAAAAATGTTCTCACTGACTTCATTTTCTCTGATAATGCCTGGTGGACCGGTCTTGGCTGGAAATGCCTGGTCTGATGTTTTTGACCCAGTCCAACCTTGGTGTACTCAAGTGGGGAAGGCAGGCAGCCAGGGCCGCTGACAGCTTTTACTGGGCCCAGGACAAAGTCATCCGAAAGGGCCTCCGATCCAATGCATAGAATGTAATGGGGACCCAATTCTAGGTCTGCCCTCTCCCTGGGCCCAGGACAATTGACCCCTTTGTCTGACCCTTCAATTTTATACTTTGACTGTTTAAACATGTTTGGGGATATGATATAGAGGCATTGATTTGACATTAATCTCAAAGCAAAGAGCCTAAACACATGCACTGATGCCACTTTAAAGATGACTGAATATGGTGTGTGATGAATATAAACCCATTTGCATATCTACTGATAATGCATAGAACGGGTCCTGAATTTCTCTGCTGTAACACAAAGCAGAAGCTATTGAGTGAAAAGTTGTCTACAGTACTGTCAAAGACACATTCATCCTCCTAACTACAAAGGTAAGCGGCAAACAAGATGTATTTCTTAAGCCTTTGTGATTTAGTTTGGCCATCCAGGCCTCTTATCATCTGTATCATTACTGTATTTAGAATGACTGACTCAATTGTTTGTAAAAATCTTAACATCTTTTCTATGGCATGTTTTCAGATGCATCCTTCGTGTGTAACTGTCTTTCTTTGTTTGATTCCTGTCATTTTTGGTGGTACGTCGACTGCTGGTAAGTTGGATGATGTTTATGTGTTAATGTGTTACGAGAAACAAATCCCTGAAACTATTATCTGTTTTTTACAACCCTGCCATGCAGAGCCTCCTCTATAATTGGCTTTTTGTTAATAAAGTTGTAATGACCAAGTCTTGATCTATTACTCTCTGTATTGTCATAGCAATAATTATGATGCCTTTTCAGCAAAAAGTGAATGGGATCAGTTTAAGTGGTGATCCAGTTTAAGTGGTATAAAACTGTATAAAAATGTATTAGATGCATCCGTTGGGCTGTTTTACACTTTTAAATAACCAGTTTATCTGTTTTACGAATTCCCTGACAGAGTGGTGTTACCATCTTCCTGAATGTGGTAAGTGGCATTCCTATTTCCTCTTCTGCATTATGAACTGTATTCTCACAAGTATTTCTGACTTCTCAATTGCAAACCACAGACTTGTGTTAATGCACAACATATGGTAGAGACTTTTATTGAAGTGAATTTAGGGAATAAGGTGACCTGATATCCCAACTCTCTCTCTCCTGGCTTCACACACACCACACACTACAGTACACATTCAGAGACATCAGCAGAGAAGCTGGCAGGGGAGAGAAAGGGGTCAGTTGTCCTGGGCCCAGCAGGGAGAGTTTAAGCCCAGAATTGGGATCTCATTTCATTGTATGGTATTGGATGGGGGTGCCCTCTCAGATGACTTTGTTCCTGGCCCTGCACATACTGTAGTAGGCACCCACACAGACAGAACTCTAACAAGCATCCTTCTCTCTCTCTCTCTCTCTCTTTCTCTCTCTCTCTCTCTCTCTCTCTCTCTCTCTCTCTCTCTCTCTCTCTCTCTCTCTCTCTCTCTCAGATGATTCCACCTGGGCTGCGATTCCTAACACCTTCTGTAATGGAACGCGTCAGTCTCCCATCAACATCAGCTCCGGCGTGGACGAGGATCCCGGTCTAGTGCCTTTCAACTTAACCGGCTTTGACAACCGAACTGTCATGTCAAAAATCATCAACACAGGCAAAACGGGTAATTTGACAAAGTATTGCACCTTCCACTTTTTTATCTCTACTATCTGCTGATTCTGTTGTGATAAACATGTTATCTCTCTCTCTCTCTCTCTCTCTCTCTCTCTCTCTCTCTCTCTCTCTCTCTCTCTCTCTCTCTCTCTTTCTCCCTCTCCCTCTCCCTCTCTCTCTCTATCACCCTTTATCTCGCTCTCCCTCTTTCTCTCTTTTCATCTCTCTCTGTCCATCTTCAGTGAAGGTTATGTTTAAACCTAAGAGTTTGGGTTTGAGTGGAGGCTCTCTCTCCGCGGACTACTTGCCCCTGCAGTTCCATCTGCACTGGGGCAACCTCAGCTCTGTCCCTGGCTCTGAGCATGCTGTGGATGGACAGCGCTACCCCATGGAGGTATAGTCGCAGTCCCTATACTGAGATAGCTGATATCTCTTCTACGACCCTGGGCCAAGTACAATGTTTTGCTCGTTTTGCACTCTGAATGGGTGACACTTAGAATATTACATCTCAATGATTTTCCTAGCCTAGTACTGACCATCCCATAATACTACCATTTCATTTCGTATGCTGCTCATTGAAACTGCGCTGCCTATTGCCAAATTTGATCTTTTCATGAATATTTACCAAGTAATAAACTAATACTAATTTGTATGGCCAAAGTAAAGTACGTTTTTCAGCTACAAATTCAATGGCGGAATAGAAATTCAAAATGGCAGACAATGGAGAAGTAATGAATACTTAGAATTTGATGGTGGTGGTAAATATTTGTGAAAAGGGTAGCATTTGTGAATGGTCAGCATGAATTCTGGAAATGAACTATTAAAAATAGTGCACCTTTAAAATCGTCCTGCTATCATTACCATGACACACAATTCAACACTATTTAGTCCAATGACGGCTTATGGTCTTGATAGTGCACTCTGTGTCATATCGCTCTGAAACAAGTCAGCACATACACAGTCATGATGTCTACATGGACAATGAGGTCAAGGCCCTTCACAGGCAATAGTCTGCCAAATAGTACAGCAGTAATTGTACAATGACTTGAAACAGTTGACAAGTTGGTCTACACTAGTGTTTCTCAACGAGGGCGCTACAGCCCCCAAGGGGCGTTGAGGAGCCCTGGGGGGGCGTTGAGAAGGAGTGGGGGCAGGGCTTAGTTACTATTGGGAGGCATTAGTCTATTTTATTTTTCAATACAAAGGCGGGCATTGGCAGGCTTATGATGAGGTCAAGGGGGCATTGTGAGGCTTATGATGAGGTCAAGTGGGCATTTGATCAAAAAAAAAGGTTCAGAACCACTGGTCTACTCGGTCATGATGTCTATGGGCAATGTGGTCTAGTGTTGCAGTCAGACAGCAGTCTGCTAAATAGCACAGCAGTAGCAACACACCTCTAATGTCTTGTTATCTCCTTTGCAGATGCACATTCTCAGTGTTAAAAGTATCTACAGCAGCAATTTTTCGCAAGCTACAAAGGACAGCGAAGGGCTGGCTGTCCTTGGCTTCTTCATTGAGGTACTGTATTCCTTTAGTATCCTTTGTCCCTGAAAAGACTAGTCTAGGATAGTCACTAAGTGAAGCATGTTGACTGTTGGAATAAGCAGAGGCGTATTAGCACCAGGCTTGTACGAAATTCCGAATTGAATGAATTGAAATTCAAAGTAATGCCATAATATGAACACTAGGTGCTGTCATTACCTTGAATTTCTTTGAATTTAATCTACATCACCCATTGAGAGTACATAGAACACCACCACCGAGTGTTCATATTATGGCATTACTGTGAATTTCAATTAATTCAATTCGGAATTTCGTACAAGTCTGGGGTGAATTTCTCAAAACCAAAGTTGCTTACTACATTAGCTACTTTGTTGTTTTCAATGCATTTTCCCATTGGCAACTACCGAAGTTGCTAACATGCTAACAACTTCTCTTTTAAGAAACTCACCCCTGATTAGCACGTCCTGATGCTATTACAACACAAGTACACGATTTGACATAGTTTATGCACTAGTTATTCCACTGTACCTAGTCAGGTAAATACACTGTAATAGGGGCCCTGATGAAGACCTGGTACTGTATGGTCGAAACATGTTGGCTTTGTTAAATCATGATATAGCCAAAAAATGTAAAAAAAGGGTTTTTAAAATCTCCTTCGTCTTTGATTACTATTTGGTTTTGTCTTTGTGAATCCTTTTGAATGACAATGCAATAGTACTTTTGGTTTTACTTTACATTGCTCTGGGAATGAGTATCTGTTGTCGCACACACATCTGACCAGAGAATTCCCCATTTCTGTCATTCCTCGACTACAGGTGGATGATGACACAGTGGATCAGCCAGAGAGCTGGAGGAAGCTGACATCTTATCTCTCCAAAATCACTGAAAAGGGTGAGTGAAGGGTTAACCCAGACAGACCAAGGTGAAATCTAGTTTGTTATCGAGCAGTGTGATTCACTCATACACAGGGCCGTGAAAGAACATCTGATAAGGGAGCCTATTTGTATACTATCAAACTAAATCTTTGTCTGAATAGATTAAATGCACTGTACCATTCATAACTAATAGTGTGTGTGCATGTGCGTGCATGTGTGCGTGTGTGTACCTGCCTGCCTGCCTGCCTGCCTGCCTGCCTGCATGTCTACTTACAGTGAGTCCAATATGTATTTGATCCCTTGCTGATTTTGTTGGTTTGCCTACTAACAAAGACATGATCAGTCAATAAATGTTATGATAATGTGTATTCTAATATGGAGAGACAGAATATCAAAAAGAAAATCCAGAAATTAACTGAAGAGAATATATATTAATTTATTTCCATTTCATCGAGCAAAATAAGTATTTGATCCCCTGCCGACTGATTACAGTTCCGGGCCCACAGACCAGATGGGCACTTCCGATCAACTTGTCATTTGAATTAAAGACACCTGTACATACTAACATGCATTAAAGACACATTGGATCAGGGGAATTAGTCCATAGCATGAGTGAATCAGTCACACTCCAACCTCACCAGCATGGGAAAGACCAAAGAGTGGTCAAATGATATCAGGGACACGATTTTAGACCTGAACAACGATTAAATGGGCTGCAAAGTCACAAGGAAGAGACTGGGTATTAATGACCCAGCTGTTGATGCATTTCTTCCAAAATGTGAGGAATACAAAATGACTATCCATCAGCCTGTCTGGGGTTCTATAGGAGATTTGACCTTTTGTAGGGATTTGATAATCATGAGAACAGAAAGAAATCACCCTAGAGCTGTACGGGATGAACTAGGCAATGATATCAAAGCTACTGGGACCAAAATCACTGAGAAAACTACTGGTAGCACTTAATGCCACAGAGGTTTAAAATTCTGTAGTGCACACATGGTACCTCTACTTCAGAAGGAACCTGTGCAGTCCCACTTGAGGTTTGCCAACGGACATCAGACTGGTTTAGGATATGATAAGGAGGTGCTGTAGTCAGATGAAACCAAAATCAAGCTGTTTGGTATTATCACAATTCAATGTGTTTTGAGAAAGAGTACTGCTGTCTATGATCCCAAGAACACCCTCCTCGCCATAATGCATGTTAGTGGTATCATTATGGTTTGAGGGTGTTTTTCTGGCCAAGGCACAGGACAACTTCACATCGTCAACGAATGGATGGAGGGAGACATGTAATGTGCAATCCTGAGTGCAAACGTCCTTCCCTCCACCACTACACTGAAGGGTGGGCCATTTTTGGATCTCCCAACATGACAATAATACTCAACACAGAGTCAAAGCAACGAAGGAGTGGCTCAATAAGAAGCATATTAAAGACGTGAAGTGGCCAAGACAGTCTCCAAATATTAACCCATATAGTAATTCTATGGAGAGAACTGAACCTCTCATTTGCCAAGCTACAGCCACAAACTATTAATGTTTTAGAGATAATGTGCAAAGAAAAATGGGCAAAAATATGTTCTACTATATGGACAAACATTGTCATCAACTAAAAGAAGCATCTGACCTCCAGACCGCTAGACAACCAGAGCTTTGCCACAAAGCACTTTATCTTCTTTAGCTAGAGGGGTCAAATACTTATTTGCCTAAATTAAATACAAATAAATTAAAATATATTATTTTAAGTTATTTTCTGGAATTTCTTTTTGATATTCTGTCTCTCCATGTTTGAATACATATTATCATAAATGTATAGACTGATCATGTCTTTATTAGTGGGCAAACCGGCAAAATCAGCAAGGGATCAAATACATATTGGACTCACTGTAAATGTGGGGACCCAAGTTTTATTCTGGCCTGGGTCATTTCTCAAGCCTACACCATCGCTCTGACTTTCCTATACCGGAAAGTCTGAGGGACACAAACATATTTAATAATAATACTTGTGACAAGTGACGAGCTGAATTCTAACTGCAGGCCAGTCTGTGAGGAATATCAGTGGTATCTCCCTGGATGACCTGATCGGTGGAGTGGACACCACGTCCTACTACAGATACCTGGGCTCCGTCACGGTCCCTGCTTGCCATGAGATCGTTGTTTGGACCGTCTTTAAGGAACCCATCAAAGTCAGCAAGAATCTGGTAAGTCTGCCCTGAAAAATCCTAACGAGTGTGCAAATGTCTTACAAAAAAAAAAACGTCACTTTTTTGTTCAGCACCAGGGATTGTGCACAAAGTCAAGCCACAAGTCCTTCCTGGACCTCTCAATTTTCCTCTCGGATTTGATTGATGTGACGTGTATTTTCTCTCATGGGAAAAAGAAACAAAAGCTCCTTAGGTCTGGAAAAGTGAATATAGTGGATGTTTACGTGAAGAGAAAGCTGCATGAGGTCCAGGATGGGAAAGATTAAGAATATCTAAGAAAAAACAACGCCGCATAAATGCTTTGTCATATTGCTGATGAAACATCCAGTCTTTTAATCTCATATTAAAGCAAGTACACTTGAAATATGTTAAATATTCTTGTGATGAGTTTTAAACTCACACCCAAAAACTATATATCTGCAGTCAAATTCACTTGAAGAATACTATGATCAGTGGTGTAGTCTACTTTTTTATGGTGGGTATACTGTATAGTTGAGTATACTGTATATATTTCTGCTATTCAAAACAATGGATCAATCAATTTTAAGTGGGTATACTGAAATCCCTGAAATTTAGAAGTGGGTATACTCCGTATATCCGCGTTCTGCGTAAACTACACCACTGACTATGATCACCCTTTTAATCCAAGAATGTTGACCACAAGCACATTTGCCTGGAAATGCAAACCTCCAGTCATCCTGAATGTTTTTTTGTGTTTTCAGATCGATCAGTTCAGCACAACTGTGCGGGTTGGCAACAACTGTTCAGAGTTCATCACCAACAACTACCGCACCCTGCAGCCCCTCAATGGCAGATGAGATTGGCTATATCTTTCTTCTCTGTGGCTAATATGCCCAACAAACTTATGGTGCTGTACCAAGCTGCTGCAGTCCACCGTTGCCTCCTCAGGACTGTAGTGGGTGATATGCACAGTAAAAAACCCTCAGTGTTAATTCAACACTTAGCATGGGCACCAAATACAGTCTAGAAAGCTCTAAATGAACGAAGTGTTGAATTAGCTCTGCGTTTTTTACCATGTGGGGTGTCAAAATGTCTGTGAAAATCTCATTCGTCTAGGTCATGTTATTTAAAAGTGTAGTTGTAAGAAACTATTTGTACTGTATATGGGGTGTTATAGGTGCAGTTACACAGGTGTTGACACAATTTAAAAAACTTGGTTAAAAATCATTCCCATTTTTATTTTGACATGGATTTAAATAACATTGTATTATTACATCATGTTCATAATCAATGTGTTAATCAGTGTTTTGTTTGTAACATAGGCTGTGACACAGACTGCATTTTTGTCACTTTGTATCATTTTCTATAAAAAGCAATGCCCAATGGTGTCTTCATCTGTGTACATAATGTTATCTGCCCCAAATAAAATTAAATGTCATTTCATATACAGCATAAGGGGCAGAACAGAGTTTGAGGTCATGTTATACTTGTTTTGTTCATTCACTTTTTCTTATTTTACAAATATATACACTTCCCCCATCCTCATGTTGAAAATACTCTTGAAATCTTTGTCTAATGGTAACAAAAAATAATCTGTCAAAGGGGACTTGTCATTCGGTCAAATGGTGGATCACCACGAGGAGTATGTGAGTGAACACTTTAAAGCTTTATGCTTTAATTCGTTAGAGTTCAGGAGGGAATTTTAGGACATAGTTTGTGGACACAAATCTTGCAAAGCATCACATGCACCAATAATATGTCTCTCATATAGTAATAAAAATAATAATAATAAAAAAACATGTAAATGTTCTCAGTTCAACAAACATCACCTGCATCATCAGACACTGAGAAGGGGGCATGTCTACAAGGATTCAGGGTTCTCTCATTCTGCTTATGCCCTTGTGGTGTGAGGCAAGACGTCATTGACGATAGAAGTTTTATTCGATATCTGGCAAAAGTAAAAGCACAGCACAAGGCCAGAAGCACAAGGAAAGGAGAGGAGGTTAGATATTGTGTTGGACACCAAGGTTCTGTATTCATATCTTTAGCACCTCAAAGTACAGTTTTAAGGCCTCTAATTTATGCCAATACTGGAATACGTATGGAGTTTTATTCATTTACGTATATTCAGGCCACCCTTAACCAAAAACATGACCAACCAGTTGGGGTGTCGTAAAAGTCCTATCTCTGTCCCCACCAGCACTTTTCAAAACTAAAATGACGACCTTGGGACTAATGGCGGTCGACATCCGCTGAAATGTCCCTGAATTTCTCGGCCAGGCTGAGCAAAGCATGGAGGTGGGGGTGGAGGTGTGGGTCTTCCTGTTGCTATGGAGTTCACCAAGTCCGCAGCCTTCCCAGCTTCCGCAGCCAGAACAATGGAATATTTAAAAGAAAAAAAAATGAACCACAGACTCACTTGGAGAAATGTGGTACTACGGTCTGTAAGCAAGGCTAATGAAAATTCATTTGTCTCTACTAACCCCATTCTTACATGGACTGGTAATTAGCCCAAAAGTATGCCACTGAAGAAACAATTGCTCTCTGGAAAAGTCACAATATACACACACCTACCCTGCAAAACAAAAAGGCAAAAAGAAATGTCTCAACGTGGAGACACGTTCTAAGATGTCCTTAGTTTGTCATACCAGTGACTGTGATAGGCTTCATTTCTGCGTCATGGAATAGTGCACCATTGTTTACTGTTTGAGTCAGCTGAGTGGATCCCAATATGGCCGCCAAGTTGGAATCAAAGATTCTCTACTACAGTATATGATTCTATAATCAATTCTCTCTGTTGTCATTCCATGACGCTTTTGCAGTCGATAGGGCAGATTTAGTCTGTTCAGTATTTACAATCTTTAGACGCCTGTGCTCTGCACAGATCCTAACCAGAGGAGTGCATGTTATGGGGGGGAGGAGGAGGAGGCCAATTGTCACTGTCCACTGCGTGGTGGTGCCGTGTGGCGGCGAGCGGTGAGGGCGAGGCAACACCAGCACCCC
>NC_085879.1:22012965-22020465 GCF_034702125.1 Engraulis encrasicolus
TATGTTGTCCCGGGCCCAGGGAGATAGGGGACTCAGAATTGGGTCCCCATTACATTGTATGTATTGGATAGGGGGCCCTTTCAGATGGCTTTGTCCTGGGCCCAGAAAAAGCTGTCAGCGACCCTGACCACAGCACAGTACAGCACTACTACACTGCACAGCAGCCGTCGATGACAGACAGGCCCCTTGGCCAAACACCCGTTCCCAGCGTCTACTACTAGACTACCGCACAGACCAGCGCTCCCTCTACCTCATTCACTCTATAATGGCTACACCTTTCAACCTTGACTCTGGAAAAAGTTTCCAAATGAGATACTCATTCTGCAAAAGTTTCTAAATGAAAACAATTCATACTTCCACGACACAGCAGGAGTTCAACAAAATCAACAGCACAAAGCTGTGTTAATGTGTTATAATATACCTTGGAATGCAATGTAATGCAATATAATGTAATATAATATAATATAATATAATATAATATAATATAATATAATATAATATAATATAATATAATATAATATCATATCATATCATATCATATCATATCATATCATATAATATAATATAATATAATATAATATAATATAATATAATATAATATAATATAATATAATTGAATTGAATTGAATTGAATTGAATTGAATTGAATTGAATTGAATTGAATTGAATTGAATTGAATTAAATTGAATTGAATTGAATTGAATTGAATTGAATTGAATTTCCTGGTTTATTCTTAATCAGTAGGAAACTTGAAGAAGGAAGTATGAAGTTCTCTTACCTGTACTTCAGGTGAAGCAGACGACAGCTCGATGGGGCAGTTGTCTCCAAAGGCTGCCATGGAAAGGCGCACCAGGTTCCTCAGCATCTGCCTGTGCTCATGCTCGGCCTGCCTCCCCAGAGAGTCTGTGTTCTTGGGCCTCCTCAGTGTGGCCTGGGACGCGGATGGAGAGAGATTCCCCTGCTTGGCCTCCAGTGTCCCAGAATGCACTTCGACGTTGGTGGGGCGCCTCAGAGTTCCGGTCTGAGAGCCTGAGGATGTGGTGGAGGAGGACAGGTTTCGTGCCTTGCGTAGAGTCCGGTATTGCGTGCTTGGGGTGTGTGGAACCGATCCATCCAGCTCAATGCTTCCAGGCTTCCTCAAGGTCTTGGTGTGGCTGAGTGTGGACATCTGGTCAAAATCTGGAGCCATGGCGTGGTGGCTGTAGGCTGAGCGAGGGGTTAGAGGGAGCGCCATGGTGTACTGGCCATCGGGGTGGATCTCCACCGGTGGAGGTGGCGGCGGAGTTCCGGAAGACGACAGCGGCTGGATCTCCTCCTCGGTGTGGTCGTCACGGCGACCCCTCAGCACGGGCACCAGCTGGATGTCCGTCTTGTGGATGTGCTTCTTGGGCCGGCGCGGGTGGCTGGCGTAGCTCGACTCGGCCTGCCTGCAGTTGTACGCGTGGTTGTCCCTCTTCTGAGGGCGGCAGAAGGTGGTGACAAGAGCGACGGCTAGCAGCAGGAGCAGGCAGGAGGCTCCAAGGCAGATGGCCATGAGCATGGTGAAGCTGAGCTGGGCCTGCTGACCTGGGGAGGAGTTCTTGAGGTGGTCCAGGAGGTTTATGAAGGTGACTTCCAGAGTGGTGCGGGTGACGAGCACCGGGGTGCCCATGTCCGACACGGCGATGCCCACTTTGAAGGTCTTGCCGATGAGGTCGGTGGCGTTGGTGGTGTTCACGTACAGTTGGCCGGTTTTGGTGTCCAGCCAGAACAGACGGGAGGGGTTTC
Organism: Engraulis encrasicolus; assembly: GCF_034702125.1. Taxonomy (NCBI): domain Eukaryota; kingdom Metazoa; phylum Chordata; class Actinopteri; order Clupeiformes; family Engraulidae; genus Engraulis; species Engraulis encrasicolus. The sequence goes on from NC_085879.1 coordinate 22,014,733, forward strand.
CGTCAACGATACGGAAGTGGATCTTTCCATTCATGTCCGAGTCCGCGTCGTGCGCTTTGATGGCTGTGGCTAGGTAGCCTTGGTGTTTTTGCCTCATGGTTCGATTGGTGGGAAGGTAGATCGGCTTCTCCTCCGATCGCTCGCCCACCTCGGCCACGATCTCGCCTTTCTCTGCGTTCACGGGAATGCTAACCTTGGCCACGCCGCCTTTAGGAGGGGGCTCGACGATCTCGGGGTAGTTGTCGTTGTCGTCCTGCAGTTGGATCAGTACTGTAGCACTGCTGGTGAGAGGGGGATGCCCGTGGTCAATGGCCTCCACCACAAAGGTGTAGACCTGAGACTCCTCATAGTCCAGAGACTGATGGACGGTGACCACGCCAGTGGTGGGGTGGACGGCGAAAGAAAACGAAGGCGCGCCCAGATCGTTGGACTCACGTATGGAGTAAGACACCTTGCTGCTGAGCTCTAAGTCAACATCGCTGGCGTCCACGGTGAGAACTTGATAGCCTGGTTGGTTGTTCTCCTTGAAGGAGGCTTTGTAGACAGTCTTGGAGAAGACGGGAGAATTGTCATTTTCGTCCAGCACGCGAACAGTTAGGTAGCGAACACAAGCCAGGGAGGGCTGGCCGTTGTCACGAGCGAAAAGTGTCAGGTTATATTCCATTGTCTTTTCACGATCCAATGTCCCATTGGTGACAATTATATAATTGTCTCCATGGACTCTCTTCAGGCGGAAGTGTCCCGATCCGTGGTCGAGATTGGCCCGCACCTCGCCATTTTCACCGGAATCTGCGTCTGAAACCATGACCAGCGCTAAGAACGTGTCATTGGGGGCTCCCTCGGACACCGTCGCCACGGCTGAGTCAGGTGGTATCCAGGTGACGTGTATCCTTGGCGCATTGTCGTTGACATCCTGCAGCTTGACCTGCAGCTTGCAGTGTGAGGGGATGGCGTTGGGCCCCATGTCTCGTGCTTGAATATCAACTTCATAGGAGGATTTTCTCTCATAATCCAATGGGCCCACCAAGGTCACAGCCCCAGTTTTGGGGTGCACGCTGAAGGTCCTCTGGACGTCAGCTGAGGCATACTTGCTGAGGGAGAACTCTATCTCCCCATTGGCTCCCTCATCAGGGTCAGTAGCGTGGAGGTTGATGACCACCGTTCCATGGCTGGTGTCCTCCGGGAGCTCCACGGAGGGTGTTGCGTCTTCAAACACTGGGCTGTTGTCATTGGAGTCCAGGATGCGGATTCTCACGTTGGTCATTCCAGACCTGGGTGGGCTTCCCTTGTCGAAAGCCAGCACCGTTAGATCGATGGAGGACAGGACCTCCCGATCCAGCTCCTTGATCACCACCAACTCAGCTTGCTTAGTCCCACCACTGCCACTTCTCACTTCCAGCGCAAAGTGCTCATTGGAGGCCATGGTGTAGGTCTGAAGACCATTCTGCCCCGCGTCCAGATCCACAGCCCGCTCCAGCGGTATCCTCATGCCCAGAGCGGCCGTCTCGGAGATCTCCAGGTCCTGCTCGGGGCTGGGGAACGCGGGGCTGTGGTCGTTCAGGTCCGACACCTCCACGCGCACGTTCAGGAAGTGCATGTTCCCTCCCTTCCTGTAGAGGACGCTGAAGGCGATCTGGCAGAGGTCGGCGCCGCGGCACAGCTCCTCCCGGTCCAGCCGGCCCAGCGTGGACACCTCCCCACCCCGCGGCGACACGGCGAAGGGCAGGGCCTGGCCGCGCTCGGCGACCTGGAAGTCCTCTCCCGGCGACCCCTGCTCCCCGCGCTGTCGCAGGTCATCGGCCAGCCGGCCCACCTTTGTCCCGGCCGGCTGCTCCTCCAGCACGCTGTAGGAGATGGTCATCGGAGTCGGGTCCGCACACTGGACCCGGTATGATGTCATCCACAAAGACAGAGCCAGAACCAGAACAACTTGGTGGTGGTGGAGAGACGGAGCCAGCATTCTGAGAGTGTGTGGTAGTGTCGGTAAACTTAATCTGGTTGATTTTAAAAGAACATTCTACAAAAGCTATATTTGCGTTGCACTGTACAGTGCTGTAAATGTTTGTTCTTTTCCCTCTCTCTCCTCTCTGTCTTCTCTTTCTCAGAGATAACCAGTAATTCAAACCAAGAAAAAGAAGGAGATTACCCCTAACTACTGGTCTCAACTGATAATAGACACAACACACTCAGTCAAGTACAGTGATGTAATTCAAAATGATACTCTGAAAAGTCACTGAAAAGTGTCAGGTAGCCTAACAGCAAAAATAACCAGTTGTCAAAATTACATCCATTCGATCCAAATGGACAAAAATAGCAGTACTTTACATTTTCAAATATCTAAAAACATTTAAATGCCCAAAGTAACCTGTGCTGTATAAAAACACCAACGTCAACAAACTAGTGCTAGACACTAAACAAGTTTAGATTGTCCTTTGACAGTAAGTTATATTTCAGTAGCATATAAACACAGTTATCCTAAATCCCTCTCAGCTTGACAGCCCCCTGAGCGCTACTCACTTGCTCTTAAAAAACTCTCTCACACACATACACACACATACACACACATACACACACGCTGCTTCTCTTGTTGCTGCTGGCTCCGAGCTCTCTCCCTGTTAGTCCAACCTCAGACAGAGCGCTTCAAGTTTCCAAAAGTGAAATCTGAAAACTTTGGTTGTGGGATGACTCGTGGGAAGGCGGGCTTGGCAAAACTTTCGGAGGCCAATCGCAAGCATGGAGGGGCGGACACAGAGAGGCTGACAGTCCCTCCCCCTTCACGCTGTGAGTAAGACAAAAAGAAATTCAGAGCAGGAGAGAGGGAGAGAGGGAGGGAGAGAAGGAGAGAGGGAGGGAAGAGGAGTGAAACAGACAGGCAGTGGGGGGTGGGGGGGTTTGGGGGGGGGCTGGTCTGGACTGGAGTTAAAACAACACCGGTGTGCTTTTAGAGAAATGCGATCCTGACGTCTCTCACTTACTCACCACCACTGACACAGTCACTCACACCCTCCAACCCTCAACCCCCTCATGCCTCATCACCCTGCCACCGCTCCCTCTCCGTCCTCCACCAAACTCCCCCCGTTCAAGCATCTCTCTCCCTTCTTCTCTGTCTAAATAAACACCTCCAGTCTTCTTAGCTGAGAGACTAAGTGTTCAGCCACTGGGGCACTGGAGTGGGTCAGGAGAACCAGCGACTCCTACGTACATGGGTGAAAGACACCTTTTTGGGCTCAGTTGTCAAGTGGGGCAACGGCATTTAATGACGATACATTAATTAGTCGTTGGTGGTTGATATTCTGCAATGAATATACTCCTTTGATAGTCCACTAAAAACAAACAAACAAACATCCATACAGGAGTGGCGCTGGTTGTCGGTGCACCGCCTTGACATGAGCTACTGCTGGTCACTGACCCACATACAGACCCACACTGGCCCACATGGAGGTTGACTCAGGCTACGGTTGCCCGTGTTTGTTGCATGACATGCGGTCTAAGTCTGTTCGGCACATTGCAAAAACCCAGATTGGTAACCGAGATACAACATACGGGCAGCTTCCAACGTGCTGCCGCAGGGCCAGAGAATTTTATGCATGTCAGATAATGATTATCTGGAAATCATTTTGTGTGTGTGTGTGTGTGTGTGTGTGTGTGTGTGTGTGTGTGTTTGTGTGTGTGTGTGTGTGTGTGTGTGTGTGTGTGTGTGTGTGTGTGTGTGTGTGTGTGTGTGTGTGTGTGTGTGTGTGTGTGTGTGTGTGTGTGTGTGTGTGTGTGTGTGTGTGTGTGTGTGTGCACGTGCGCGTGTGTGTGTGGGCTTGTGTGTGTGTGTGCGTGTATGTGTGTGTGTGTGTGTGTGTGTGTGTGTGTTTGTGTGTGTGTGTGTGTGTGTGTGTGTGTGTGTGTGTGTGTGTGTGTGTGTGTGTGTGTGTGCGCGTGTGTGTGTGCGTGTGTGTGTGTGTGTGTGTGTGTGCGCACCACACCAGTGCGGGCATGTGAAAGGATTTGTGTGTTGCGTTTGAAATGCAGACATGTGAGCTGCCCTTTGTTTGAGTGTGTTCCACCAAACTTGCCATAGTTAAAGTGTTTACATGAAATCTGCAACCACAACGATAACAAAAAAAGAAACATGTCAGTCGGAACAGATTAGAGTCAGGGCAGAAAGTATCAATTTTCAAGGAGACGTGGTTTTTAGCTCAGTGTTTTAGCAACACAAAAAGTATCAACTGAACACCAGCGCTCTCAAACGATTTTGGCCTCGGTGTGTTTTGGAATGCGAGCTAGCTGGCATATCAGACTACAACACAACTAAGCCTGCATCCAAGTGGTTTGTAAAAACAGCCTCAAGTTTATAGCATTTAAGAATAAATCCCAGAATTGGGTAAAACTACATGACTACAAGACTTCCACCACAGCAAATGCTTCACTGCGTTTATCTCTTGAAGACAAAGACCCACTTTGCTCGACATATAACCTACTTTTACACTTCCTGGAAGGCTTTTTTGTTTGTTCCAGTGGAGATTTGTACTGTTTTAGTGTAGGATTGAACATAATCCATCCAACAGAATTTCATCTATTGTAGAAACATGGATTTTTTTACCTTCATAAAAGAGGAATGTTTGTTATTGCAGAGGTTTAGAATCACTGTCAGATTATCACTCTTTGTTTATCCGCATAGGCTTTCTATCCCTGTGAACATATACTGTGAACTGTGAAACCGTATGGTAGGCCTACTATCTGCGTGCGTGCGTGCGTGCGTGCGTGTGTGTGTGTGTGTGTGTGTGTGTGTGTGTGTGTGTGTGTGTGTGTGTGTGTGTGTGTGTGTGTGTGTGTGTGTGTGTGTGTGTGTGTGTGTGTGTGTGTGTGTGTGTGTGCGTGTGCATGTGCATGTGCATGTGCATGTGCATGTGCATGTGTATGTGTATGCCTGAGTATGTATGTGCCTGCCTGCGTGCGTGTGCGCCTGTGTGCGTGCATGCATACATTAAGTGTGCACACATGTTCAGCCAAGTTCGTGTGTGTACAATTTCTGCACTACTCACACACATGTGTTGTTGGAGGCCCCTGGCCAGTCCAGTGTTATACTGTGGTGCTGTGTGGCGAGGGAGCAAAGAGCAGAGGAAGTTAGCACAGAACCACTTCCCCACACGGCTTGGGGGTCCATTAAAACAAACAGGCCCCGCTAACCCGCGGGCCAATAAAAGCTTTTCCCAGAGTGATAGCGCGCCTGAAACAGGGATATGAGAGGCTGTGTGAGGGAGATGGAGGATAGGAGGAGAGGAGTGTGGGAGGGAGGGAGGTGGGGGTGGTCGTGGTCATTGATACACCCTCCCCCAACTCACGTTTCCAACCTTTTGGAGAGAGAGAGAGGGGAGGTCTATAAGGGCAGTGGGCCAAAGACCTGTGGTCATGAAAATGAAGAGGTTGTGGGGTAACCGAGGGAGAGGCAGGGGTGGCACATGTGCTGCTACTAACCCCAAACCCCCCAACTCCCCCCCAACTCACTCCCATGCAGCAAGGTCCATGGTCGAGTGATACGATTACTCTCTATCTCTTAAACCAACAGTGTATTCCTTTCACACGTTAAGGTCGCCTTTCCTGTACGTAATTAACTCCGTTTGGTGAGAAAAAAGGCGCAAGTTACATAAACTATCGCAAGTTAAACACACAACACACACAGAGACACTCCACACAGTCTCCTTCTCTTTTCCACTTTTTGTCTTGGGCTTTTATCTTTTCTTA
>NC_085879.1:22025465-22032965 GCF_034702125.1 Engraulis encrasicolus
GCCATCAACCCCACTTCAATAGCCCACTCCATCTTCCTCTCAGCCCCAGAACCTCCCGGTATGCAGCAGATACTATACTCCACTCCACTCTCCCTCCTCACTCACACCCAAACACTCAACCCCCAACCCCGCACCAACCCAATCCTTTTCCTCTCTCTCTCTCTCTCTCTCTCTCTCTCTCTCTCTCTCTCTCTCTCTCTCTCTCTCTCTCCTCTCCTCTCTCTCCTCTCTCTCTCTCTCTCTCTCTCTCTCTCTCTCTCTCTCTCTCTCTCTCTCAACATACAGTATTCCGGCTGGTGTGGTGGCCGGACTCTGTGGATCCAAACATCATTGTGTGTGGTTAAACAATGGCCCGGTGACACAGTAACAACAGGAAGCTGAGACGGACGCACACACACGCTCGCTCGCATGCACGCGCACACACACACACACACACACACACACACACACACACACACACACACACACACACACACACACACACACACACACACACACACACACACACACACACGCACACGCACACGCACACACACACAGACGCACACACACACACATCCCAGGCATGCGGTGCAGGCCATTAGGGCCATATGGGTTACCCATCGAGCTGTGCTACAAACCACCCCGAGGTCAGGGGTGAGGGTTAGGTCTAAGTTAGGAGCCGTAGTTTTAGGATGTTTACACAGAAAAATCCAACAACAGAGAAATGTCTACATTCACACTCAAATTCCACAACTCCCTATACCACATCATCAAAACTATACACTAATTGTATCCCTCGTGACACAATTTGCAGTTTGCTGATCTACTTTTGGCAAATCAGTAGGTCATAAATGTAGGTAAGAGCCTATGTGTTGATAGGTTCAAAGACAACTGTGTCAAAACAGATAATTAGTGTAAAGATATTTTCTGATGTGATGGGCAGTTACTAAGTATTGTGGTCTTTTTCGTCAGTCTGATAGCTAATTTCGACAAAGCAGCCCATTTTGACCTAATGTGTCACCGGCTCAGGAGAGGAGCTTCGGTGGAGGAAGGTGGCGATAACCACGACTGGCTGCCACGGATACGACGAGCAGGCTATTCCTGACCTGTAAAACGATTGTTATTATTCTTGCTCTGCCTCCACCTCTCTTTTTTTGTTTGTCTTGAAAAACAAAACAAACGCGTCAGCCCGTCGGGGAAGTGGATATGCCGTGGAGGAGCTGAGACTGCACGTCCTGACAGGTAGAGTGCCAATAAGGATGATGACGCTGACTATACAGGACCTGCAGGGCCGCTGACAGCTTTGGCTGGGCCCAGGACAAAGACATCTGAAAGGGCCCCAAACCCAATACATACAATGTTATCAGGATCCAATTCTGGGCCCCCTCTCTCCCTGGGCCCTGGACAAGGGACCCCTTTGTCTGTCTCCTGTCAGCTTCCCTGAGTACCTGCATATCACTGGATACTCTGTGGAGCCAGTGAGGTCAGAGAGTCTGTTTTTACTGTCTTAGTAGAGACCTCACTAGTGCAAGAACACACAATCACCAGCACAGATCTCTGTATGAAACTTGCTTGTTGGTGTTTTTTAATTCCAAATTAGTAAATCAGAATTAAATAGTTCCATCGAGTTTACATTGCACTTTCATTTAATTCAGAATTTGGAGGTGTTTAGATTATGTTTTCAAAGTGGAATTAAGTTTTATGCAGAATTAAAAGCTCCATGTAACCGAGGCCATCGTAAGGGTTTGTAACTTCAGAACGCAAAAGAGCTACAGGAGAAACTGACCAAGCAGAAAAGAGAAAGAAAAGAAAAAGAAAACAGGGAAACAGCCAGATACTGTTTTACTACGTAAGCATTTAGGATAAAGTTTCCCCATTCGGAGGAAGGACACCACTAAACTAATGCCTCTATAACACAATGAGCATCCCTGCTGCTCTGTAAAGTAATGATTGGAAGAGCTTGCTTTTATTCGCACTCTACAGGCATGACACAGAGAGAGCTGATTATTAACCTTCAGTCCATCCAGCCATCCATCCGTTTAACTCACAGGTTGCCATGTTACGAGTTTTCTAATTTACTCCTTAACCCTTTGAGGAGTAAGGAATTTCTAGAGGTTCTTCTAGAATTTCACTGGAACACTCTACAGCTCCCATAGACGTCTGTGTTAAAAATCTCGCAAAGACATTATGACATCATAATGAGAACTCAAAATTTTGGCAAAATTCTAATCACATATTTGTGATGGTACTCCTCAAAGGGTTAGAGATAACAAACACAGTCAGAGACTCCAACAGGGTGGTGGGGAAATAGGTCAGTTGTTCCAGGCCCAGAAGAAAAGGGGGACAGAAATGGGGCCCTCACTAAATACTGTATTGGCTTTGAGGCCCTTGGAGATGACTTTGTCCTGGGACCGGCCAAAGCTCTGAACATACGGTAGTATCCTTACGCTTGTTGTTTTTCAATGTGAAGTGTCCTGGCCTTGCTGGGATAAGTATTGCGCCGATTTTTGAAGGATTTCACGTCATCGTGACTCGCCAAGCACTGTTCCAAAGTGAAGTACGCTTCAAAATCTACCAAGCCACGCTCTTGATTCCAAAGCCATAGCACGAGACACTGTGTAAATTTTGTAGCCTAATGATTACTAGTAATTACCAGTATCCATAGCCAATAATATACACGGCCAAAGTACAACCAATTTATTATCTCCGCCAAGGAGGTTGTTTTTGGTTGCGTTGTTTTGTCTGTCTGTTTGTTTGTCTGTCTGTCTGTCTGTCTGTCTGTCTGTCTGTCTGTCTGTTTGTCTGTTTGTCAGCAGGATAACTCAAAAATCTATGAACGGATTTGGATGAAACTTTGTGGAGTTTGTGGAAATGGCAAAAGGAACAAGTGATTAAATATTGGTGGTGATCCAGATCACGATCCAGAACCAGGACTTTTGAAAAAAAAATCTTCACCATTGTGGGATAGGACAGCAGGTTTTGCATTTCAGTTTCTAACTCCACAAAAAGAGGCAAGAAAGATTTGAAAAAAAAAATCAACATAACATAGTCAAATGTTTTATCAAACAGCGTCCTTGGCAGAGGTCAATTATACGTTGACTTTCTGTGATAGGGTTTAGATAATGCTTAAAGGACCAGATAGTGTGAACTACATACCTTCTGTTACGCAACAACAGTGTGGTCCACACCTGATCCGTTGTTACTGGAAGAGTGTCCAGAACATGAGGTGACCATACAAAGGTGGAAATATAAAAGTGGGATGTTGGCGTGAAATGGATGCATGTGCAGACAGAGTGATGTGCGAGCCGTGAAACGTGTTTCCTCCAACTTTTTGACTACGCCAGCTCTGTGTGCGTGTGTGTATACGTATGTGTGTGTGTGTGTGTGTGTGTGTGTGTGTGTGTGTGTGTGTGTGTGTGTGTGTGTGTGTGTGTGTGTGTGTGTGTGTGTGTGTGTGTGTGTGTGTGTGTGCGAGAGAGAGAGGGAGAGAGAGAGAGAGAGAGAGAGAGAGAGAGAGAGAGAGAGAGAGAGAGAGAGAGATAGAGAGAGAGAGAGAGAGAGAGAGAGAGAGAGAGAGAGATGTAAAAAAAGAGAGAGAAAGCCAGAGGGTGTCACACAAAATGGCACCAACCCCCCTACACACTCTCACACACACACACACACACACACACACACACACACACACACACACACACACACACACACACACACACACACACACACACACACACACACACACACACACACACACGCACACACACACACACACACGCACACACACACACACACACACACACACACACACACACACACACTGTAGAAAGAGGAGGAAGAGAGAGGAAAGAGAGGAAATAATGATCGGGGCACGTGAGGGCCCCATACTGTGCCCAGTAAAGGTGGAGTTGTTTCCTCTCTTTCTTTTCCATCTCTCTCTCTCTCTCTCTCTCTCTCTCTCTCTCTCTCTCTCTCTCTCTCTCCCTCTCTCTCTCTCTCTCTCTCTCTCCCTCTCTCTCTCTCTCTCTCTCTCTCTCCCTTTCTCCCTCTGCCACACACACACACACACACACACACACACACACACACACACACACACACACACACACACACACACACACACACACACACACACACACACACACGCATTCACGCACAGGCACCCAAGTATGCGCATGCATGCACGCACGCATGCACACACACACAGACACACAGAGACACACACACACACACACACACACACACACACACACACACACACACACACACACACACACACACACACACACACACACACACACACACACACACACACACACACACACACACACACACACACCCCTTCACCCTCCTTTCACCAAATCGCTCTCCCCATCTCCTTCCACCCATTTACAATGTCATTCGTCTTGACTGGCCACCATAAATACAACACGTGTTTAAAATATCAACATGTGTCAAACCAAAATGGCCCGCAAGACAGACAAGTCCAATTTGGGGGACCAGCAGTAGCAACAGCAGTAGCCCATAATGTAAACAGTCCCCAAAATCACTCTCGCTCTCACCAAATTGCCAAAGTGTTGTCACACAAGTCAAATGGTGGATTGGTGCCTGCTGGCATGTGGACATGCGTTTTTCATATGGCTAAGCAGGCAGACAGACATGAGGTCATGCTACACAGGCAGCAGTTGCCCATACGGACAGCTGTGAAAACACAGAGAAAGCCACATGAACTATGACAACCATACTCTATAGCGAACGAATAGCTACTACTACCTCAGCAGACAAAGTCATTCAACTCAAGTGAAGATAAGGGTGAATGTATACTTTTGTTGACATAATGAGCAGCTTTATGTATGTCAAGTTGTTGGTTTTGTTTTGGTTTTTGTTTGTTTTTTCAGTTTTGTCTGGTTAAAGTTCTGTGCATTATTTTTTCCCCAACTTGAAAAGAGTGTCACTGATGGAGTTTGAAGACTGGAATTCACTCAAGGATTCTGGACAGTACAACTTTGATCCGTTTTGGTTTCTCCTTTTTTTTCTTTTTATTCAGAATTCAGAGCACATCCACCATGACAGCCATATTCTATAGTGAACAAACAGCAGTTCTCTCTCAGTAGGCAAAGTGATTCAACTCAATTGAACAGGGAGCTAGATAAAAAAAAGTATTTTTTTGACATATGAGACACTTTGATCTAAACTAACTCTGAGAGCCATATAGCAAAAAGCATTACCTCAGTGACAGAAATGACTCAACTGCGTAGGCTACTGAAAACAGAATAGGGACACTTTAATTGAAATATGGCCGCTATCTAGTATACAATCGTTTTACAAATTCACAAAACATTTCACAACACAATTAACCAAGTGACATGAACTATGAGAGCTGTGGAAACACAGAGCATGTGACATGATCTATGAAAACCATATGCAAACAGCTCTGTGTAGGAAAGTGATTTCACTCAATGGAATAAGGACCAAGTTAGGGGTGCATGCTTTTGTTGACATATAGGCTACTATGTAAACTACCTCTTAAACGATCCCTGCAGCACACAATGCAAACACTGTATGCATTCCTGGTGAATTATATAGCTGATGACATCTGATGACATCTGCATCATCCACATGGTTTATTCATGGAAGGATAAACTTTTCTCAGCTGTGTCAGAGGCTCAATGGGTTTAAGCCAAAGCCGATGTAGAGGCTGTAGGGTGTACCGAGTAGCTTTATTAAAGCCGATATACAAAATGGAAATAGCACATGTATGCCAATGAACTGTATGGATTTTTGGACTACATTCTTTGTGACGTCTTTAACACGTGCTGTGTTAGTCTCAGTTACAAATTTAGTGGGAAAATAGTTTTACAACTCAATTACTACGTATCATACGGTTGACATCCTGCATGTCCATAAGTTAGGACACACAAGCCAACCATTACCATGGTGAACTGGGAGAAACACAAGGGTGAAACATCAGTTAAAGGGACACTGTGCAGGAAATGGTCAAAAAAGGTACTGCAACTATGCTGCTCATTGAAACTGGGTTGGCTATCGCCAAATTTGATATTTACATGAAAGTTTACTTAGTAATAAACAAATATTTTCTAGTATGGTCCAAGTAGAGTCATTTTTGCAGCTAAAAATGGCTATTTTTGGAAATTCAAAATGGCGGACCATGGAGAAGATCCACCTTTTCATGTATGAAAAGTGTAATTTTTCCAGTCATAATGAATACTTAGAATTTATGGTGGTGGTAAGTATTCATGAAAAAGGTAACATTAGTGAATGGGCAGCATGAATTCTGGAAATAAACAACTAAAAATCTCACACAGTGTACCTTTAAAGAAATGTCCACATGGATTCAAAATCAGTTTAAAAATGTCCACACATCGATGCAAAAGAGTTTAAAAATGACCAGAACTGATAATAACCACACCTTCACGTACTCTGACCAAAACTTGAATTGAAGCCTTATTGGTCTATAGATATAACATGGTGGCACTCTCAAATACAACTGTGAATAACACAGGGTATTATACATACAGGCTGAGAGTGCACTGGATAAAATGTCTGTAGGCTATATTTTCATACTTTTTTCACATTTTATTTTGTTCTTTTCCTTTTTGTGTTTGTGTAATGTTTGTCTGATTCTCCTAGTCTGTTTTGATATACCTTATATGGGCCTACTTTATGTGTGGATTTGGACACGTGTGACGAATGAACAGAATTGATACAATCACAGTAAAATCACAGTTTTCAACAGGTAAAGCATTGTTTTAAATGGAACCGCAGCAAGTAGCTGGTAGAACAATATGTCAATAATGGGATACCATCCACTAAACAATAGTCAAACAGGACCCCCTGTAGAGCCTTGTGAAGCCCCGTGGAGCCATGAGGGATTGGAGAGGGGGGTAGAGAGGGTATCCGGTAGGCACAACCTGCCCTGGGGTGATGCTTTCAGCAGAGCTCTCTCTCTCTCTCTCTCTCTCTCTCTCTCTCTCTCTCTCTCTCTCTCTCTCTCTCTCTCTCTCTCTCTCTCTCTCTCTCTCTCTCTCTCTCTCTCTCTCTCAGGCTAATAACCTTTTTACCCTCTGCTTACCCTCTGGCGGTGGGGGTGACCGGGGCAACACAGCACCGCACTGCTCTCCTCAACACAACACTCCTCCTTTTGTCCTGGCTGAGCCCCTCCTGCTGTGAAGACAAGATCAGGGCCCTGTTTTAAACACATCGCCATGTGGGTTTATGAGTGTGTGTGTGTGTGTGTGTGTGTGTGTGTGTGTGTGTGTGTGTGTGTGTGTGTGTGTGTGTGTGTGTGTGTGTGTGTGTGTGTGTGTGTGTGTGTGTGAGAGAGAGAGAGAGAGAGAGAGAGAGAGAGAGAGAGAGAGAGAGAGAGACTGAGAGAAAGAATAAGAGAGAGAAAGAGAGATAGAGAGAATGAGAGAATGAGAGAATGAGGGAGATAGAGAGAGCAAGAGAGAACGAAAAGTGAACGAAAGAGAGAGCGAGAGAGGGTGTGTGTGTGTGTGTGTG
>NC_085879.1:22037965-22162965 GCF_034702125.1 Engraulis encrasicolus
AAGCATATGTGCAGGAAAATCTATGTCTGGAAAGTCTGTTGAAGGTACAGTATGTCATTCATCTAATGTGTTCACCTTACTATGAATGGTGCAGAGCTGTGTAGTGAGAACCTCTTCCAGACTTCAGTGGGTCCAGTGCAGCGTGTTGAACTGGCAGGCGTGTTGCAGTGTGGGAGAGGTAAGCCAGAACCACACAGAGCCATCTAATAACAGAGTTGCGCAAACCGGGGACCAGGAAGTCGGTTGGTGATGTGATTCGCGTAGATTAAAATGTTTCTTAACAGTAAACTTCTGTTCGTTGGAAACTAACACAGAACCATCACATACCAAACAAAGACTAAGTACAAACAAATTACATGACCTTTACCACATTTTCTGTGTTATACCGCCACCTCCTGGAACTAAGTAACTTCTAATAGAACTAAAGTCAATGGGGATTTCCATGTTAACTCTCTGTGAGGCTCCATGAGAGCCGCCATTGCTGTGGAAAGATTGGTCCATAGAGGTCTATGGGAGTGGCGTAACTCTGATATTAGATGGCTCTGGAACCACAGTATCAATGTCACAGACACAACTGGAAGATAATGGTGGCCTGTGGATACACACAGTTGCTCGCGCGCACACACAGTTGCTTGCGCGCGCACACACACACGCACACACACACACACACACACACACACACACACACACACACACACACACACATACACACACACACACACACAGACAAAGACACACACACACAGATAAATATCAGTCATCTCGGCAGTGTTCTTGGAGGTGTCACGACACTCACACAGTCCACAAAGTCAGGCCAAATGAAGTAAATGCACAAAGTCACTGCATGCACACACTATTCACACATACAAGCGTGAACATAAACCCACATACTGTATGTGCATAGCCATGCATGTACACACTCACGCATGAACACATCCTGTCATTCTCTAGAAATGTTTACATGCACTCTCTCTCATACAGTAGGCCTACACATAAAACACATGCATGCATGTTCGTGTGCAGTCGCATACAACACACACACATCCACACACGCACACATGAACACATGAACACATGAACACATGAACACAGACACACGCAAACGTACACATACACACACACACACACACACACACACACACACACACACACACACACACACACACACACACACACACACACACACACACCTTTTTTAACGGCATCCTGTGTGTGAATTGTGAAGGTCATCCAAGAGAAACAGGGATCAGGCCACAGACCACATCCCCTCAGCGGGGAGGACATGGACACGGACACGGGCTCACACACACACACACACACACACACACACACACACACGCACACACACACACACACACACACACCCCCACACACACACACACACACACACACACACACACACACACACACACACACAGACACGCGCACGCACGCACGCACGCACGCACGCACGCACGCACGCACGCACGCACGCACGCACGCACACACACACACACACACACACACGCACACGCACACGCACACGCACACGCACACGCACACGCACACGCACACACTACACTCGACCACACCAAACGAGCTGGACAGCTGCCTTTTGAACATGAACACCCCGCGTCAGCACATAAATAAATAAATGTCACAAGTTAATAATAACAAGGATTTTGCCATGTACAGTTCACACAGCCTTGTGCCTTTGTTGACACTGTCAATTCGCTGACAATGAAAGTATAATGTTTTCATTGTTGAATCTTTTTCAACCTGATATTATGGCTAAGTGAGTTGACCATGAAGGCAATATCAACTCTTTTAACTTGATGAGACCAATGGAAAATCAGATTAGTAACTGGATAACTGCTAGCTGGTAAAACCAAGTTGAATTCTGTCATTTTAAAGCCACTTCTAAAATAATCACATTAATTGTTCTTGCATGAAAAAAAACAGTCTTACATTCATAGGATCCTTTATGGCAGGGGATGCTGAATTAATTACGCCAACTGTTTTCAGTAGACCCAATCAATTTATGGTCTTATGGCTGAATGATTTCAAACTAAACAGCAGCAATAACACTGAAATCACTCGATCATAGAATACCTGGAGTAGTAATTAGAAAACTGATAAAGTACACTGGCTTTTCTACAGCCACTTGGTAAACAAAGTGTCACGTGTGTCATTGTGACTACGGCAGATGTTACAAAAAAAACCTTTTTGTAAACAAAATGTCGGTCTTCCATTCATAGGCCCTTCAGTGGTCCTCTGTGGCTGGAGATGCGGAATCTTGTCACAAGCACCTATTTCAAGTGGGCCTTTCAGTTTAAGTCGATAATATGGTTGAATGAATTACAACTAAACTGCGCTAGTATATACTATTCCAATTAATGGGTAGCTGAATGACTGAAAGAACAACTGCATAACTGAACTGAAAAACTGTACAGTTGTATTTTAAAGCCACAAGTCAAACAACGTAGCCATGTGTCATTGTCAATACAGCAGTTAAAAAGCTTTTAAGAGTTTAAAGGTACACTGTGCAGGAAATGGTCAAAAAAGGTACTGCAACTATGCTGCTCATTGAAACTGGGCTGCCTATTGCCAAATTTGATCTTTACATGAAAGTTTACCAAGTAATAAACAAATATGTTCTAGCATGGTCCAAGTAGAGTCATTTTTGCTGCTAAAAATGGCTATTTTGGGAAATTCAAGATGGCGGATCATGGAGAAGATCCCCCTTTTCATGAAAGAAAAGTGCATTTTTTCCAGTCATAATGAATACTTAGAATTTGATGGTGGTGGTAAGTATTCATGAAAAAGGTAACATTAGTGAATGGGCAGCATGAATTCTGGAAATAAACAACTAAAAATCTCACACAGTGTCCCTTTAAACATCTTTTTGAAAACAAAATGTCGGTCTTCCATTCATGGACTCCTCAGTGGTCCTCCGTGACTGGATATAGTGAATGTAGACTCTGGCAGCTGTTTCCAGAGGCCTTTTCCTGTGCCCTGTGCACACCACTGAGAGGCACGACAAACACTTGAGGAGCTATCAGTCTGTAGGGAAGTAAACATGCGTTTGTTTTTCCTTGAGCCACAAGAAGTAGTAAACAAGGGGCTGCACTTGCACTTGCTCTCTCTCTCGTACACACATACACTCAAATACACACACACACTCTCTCTCTCTCTCTCTCTCTCTCTCTCTCTCTCTCTCTCTCTCTCTCTCTCTCTCTCTCTCTCTCTCTCTCTCTCTCTCTCTCTCTCACACACACACACACGCACGCACACACACACACACACACACAGCCTAATTTATCTCTGAGATGTAAACACACAAAAAAAACAAACAAACACACACACGTGCACACCACACACATGCACACATGTAAACACACACACACACACACACACACACACACACACACCCTATCTCTCTCTGAGATGTAAACAAACAAGCAAACAAGCAAACAAGCAAACACACACACACACACACACACACATGTACGTGCACACACATACACACGTACATGCACCACAGACGTACAGTACATGCATACATGTACACACATGTACACACACACACGCAGGGAAGCTGACAAGGGGGGACAAAGGGGTCAGTTGTCCCGTGCCCAGGGAAAGAAGGGGTCCAGAATTGGGTTTTCATTATATTGAATGTATTGGATGGGGGGCCCTTCCAGAAGACTTTGCCCTGGGCACGCACGCACGCACGCACGCAGGCACGCACACACACACACGCGCGCATGTGCACGCACAGTGGGGTGGTGGACCACTTTAGCCCCCCAAATGGAGCAAACGTGACAGACGTGAAGAGTCTCCAGTCTCCGTCCAGGTTTGACATCCGCCACTCCATTCTCCTGACCTACATTGGAAACAATAGCAGGCCTCTGGAGTGGACGCCACCTCTTCTTCCAACATCATCACATTCTAGGGGTCAAAAATAGCTGTGTAAACAACGCAGAGACACTTTTACCAATAGGCAGACGCGGCCTATTTCTTGCTTTTATCTTTACTTTTTATTCTATTTTCAAATGCCAGGCCTTATGCTTTTATTTTTATTATAGGCTATATCATGTTTTTTTATTTTACATCATTTTTTTTTATCTTACTTTACTGTACAGCACATTGAATTGCATTCATGTATGAAATGTGCTATACAAATAAAATTGCCTTGCCTTGCTTTGCCTAGGCAATTGCCTAGGGCCCCAGCCAGGGCCGCTGACAGCTTTGGCTGCGGGCCCAGGACAAAATCATCTGAAAGGGCCCCCCAGTCAATACATTCCATGTAATGAGGACCCAATGGGCTCCACATCCCCCCCCCCGGTGTTGGCCTCCTTGGCCCCACCAAACCTGCCCTGCCCTATCAGCAAAAGTCATTCGAAAAGGACCCATGTGTCTATACTTCATCTAGGGCCCCCAAAATGTTAGAATCACTGCAGAAACAATGCTCTACACAAGGCCAGAAAGCAAGGACCCTCACCAATGTTATTCCAAAACAGTGCTGAAGAAAAAAATATTTTGCATTCCCTGTATTCTCTCTAGCCTAAATGCTATGACTAACAAAAACAAATCAACATGATTTTGTAAGTGAGGGCAGTGTAGATGAAATGCACTGCAACTCATGAGAATAAAATTTTGTTGCAATCTAGGGATAAGGCTGCATGCATGGACTTGGCCTGCAATCCCTAAATGACCACTAAACAAAGCACCCACAACAAACTACGTTGCCATTGTCAACAGAAGGCGTGTGGATGGGAACAGCAGCTGGACTGATTTAGGATATAGGCAAATGGCATCAAAGTCAGCTAAAAGTGATTCTCCACACACCCAGAGTGTGTGATGCAGATAACACCACTCAGCTCAGCAGTTTACAAAGTGGGGGCCGGGGACCCCAGGAGGGAGGCTGTGGCAGGTTGAATAGAAAAGTATTGCGAAACAAGATGGCCTCATTCGTGACATAGTGAACACAGCTTTATTCTCTACATTCCCAGTTGTAGTTGTATGGATTTAGGGTTGTACTTATCGACTTATGAAAGGGGATAGGCCTGCACAGAAAAAAAATACTGTGACACAATCCATGTCAGGAGGCAGGGGCGTAGCAGCAAACTGTGGGCCCTATGCACAATCAGCTCCAGTGGACGCCCCCCAATCATAGTACATCTATATACGTCAGACACTGTATGGGCCCCCAATATACAGGTACATGGGGCCCTGGTGACTCAATGTTTCAAGAAGGAGGCCGCACCTTGCGCAGTAGTGTTTTTTATTGCACACACTACTATGCAAGGTGTGGCCTCCTTCTTGAAACATTGAATTTGAAATTTGGGCCAGCACCCTCAGAGACTTAAATCATTAAGAGTGACGCCTGCTCCAAGAAAAAACTCGCCCTGGTGACTCAGTCACACGTTACCCACCCTGTACGACACCCCTGTCAGGGGGCCCTTGGCTGGAATCTACTGGTGTATGGGAGGGCTTTGACATGGTAAAGTTTGGGAACCCCTGACTAAGCTAATGAGCTATAGAGGATAGCCTACGTGAAGAGTGCACAATGTGCGGAAAGCGTAATTAACCCTGTGCATGTCTGTTTCCCCTCTTCTCCCTTACGGGGGAGGACAGAGATTGATGAAGAGGCACGTCTGCTCTCTCAATTGGTGTTACAGACGAACACTGAGTGCAGTGTTGTTGTGTGACTTGGCTGCCACGGTGACAGAGCAGTTGGGCGGTGATGGACAGGCAGAGAGTGATGCCACCACCGCTGAGACCACATTAATCTTCAAAAGCTGGGAGGGACTACATTACACCCTGAACTCCTGGTCGTGACACACCGGGGAAAATTGTCTGGCCTGTTCTGAGGTTTACAATAAAGGTCCAGCATGAACTCTCTGCTATAGTTAATCTGTTCGTTCAGGTTATTGAAATGAAAATTGTTGTAGAGCTTTTGGGTTCAGTGTGTGACATGTTCAGGGGTGTAATGAGGGGTTCTAATATTCAAATTAGATTAAACTGGTTGTGGGAATGGTGACCGCTGTGAAGCATCAGTCAAAATGCTTGATCTCAAAGTCTTGAATGTTTATTCGCCATCAAAGAAGATCTGTACAATACTTGCATACTGGAGCAGTTGTATCATCATAAGTTTCTATTTGTGTGTGTGTGTGTGTGGTTCTACAAACAGAGAAAGTAGAAAATATACATAAATTAGCATTACCATGTGGTCGGCTGATCATCGCAATTAAGATTACCAAATATCATCAAAATACACAAAAATATATGCATCAAACTACAAATAATGACATTAGTAAATTACTTACATATCCTTGGACGCACACAGAACACAAAAACCAATGGATGGCGAACTAAACCGAAGATATCAATTGGATGGTGTCTTCACGCATCCTTCCACTGAACTGCCTTATTGAGAATGATGGAAATTAACAAGGAACATGACTGGGCAAATCTAACCTGCAATACCTACTACTTACCAAAGGGGGCGCTTAGTGGCTGCTTTTACATTCTACAAACTAAAGAGGCCTAAATAAATTACCCAAAAAATCCCAAACCCAAAGTCCTTCAATACAGCCGCCCCCAAATATGCAAAGTCATATTTGTTATCCTGGAGAAGGACTGCCATCAGGAGCAGTCTCTGGAAGTCCCGGCAGCGGGACTAGACGGGCAACTGGCCTGGTGTAGCTCCGGTTGTTGACCTGGATGTCCGCTGTCCTGATCCTCCCATCGGCACTTGGGGTGACTTTCGTGATGCGGCCTACAGGCCACGAGGCTCTGGGAAGTTGGGGGTCCACTATCATGGCGACAGCGCCTAGCTGCAGCGGGGTGGTGTCCCTCTGCCACTTTGACCGTGTCTGGAGGAATGGCAGGTGGTGTCTTATAAACTTTCTCCAGAACTGGTCAGCCAAGACCTGGGTGTGTCTCCATCGACGTCGACTCAGCAGCTCAGATTCTGTATACACAACTTGAGGCAAAGAGGGGTCGTGCCGCCCCATCAAGAGCATGTTGGGTGTCACTGGATCTGGGTCTGCGATGTCGCTGGATACGTAACCCAATGCCTTTGAATTGAGTATGCCCTCGATTTCAATGATGACTGTACGAAGGACCTCTTCCGTTACAGTCTGAGACTGGATAGTGGCATACAGGGCCGTCTTGATAGACCTGATTTCTCTCTCCCAGGCCCCACCAAAGTGGGGAGCACTTGGTGGATTAAACTGGAACTTCACCTGGTGCTTAGCCAGCTCGAACTGTAGGGTAGCGTGCAGAGCCTTTAAGGAGTCGTGGAGCTCCCTCTGCCCTCCTCTGAAATTCGTGCCCTGGTCTGAGAGTAACTCGGCAGGTTTCCCTCTGCGGGAAATGAATCGGCGGAGTGCCATCAGAAAGGAATCCTGATCCAGACTACTCAAGAGGTCTATGTGGACGGCGCGGGTGGTGAGGCACTTGAATAGTATACCCCAGCGCTTCTCCTGTCGTCGTCCAACCTTGACAGTAAGAGGACCAAAGCAGTCCATGCCGGTGGAAAAGAAGGGTGGCTTCAGCAACCGCAGACGTGCAGGTGGTAAGTCTGCCATCTGTGGTACAGCTGGTTTAGCCCTCCATTTCTGGCACTCTGTACATGAATGCTGATGCCGCTTTACTGCCTCTCTTCCGCGGAGGATCCAGTACTTTCGTCGTAATTCAGCGTAGACGCGCTCAGATCCTGGGTGGCGAAGGTCACAGTCGACACTCTGGATTATGAGCTTGGTAACTGGATGGGCTGGATCCAGGACGATAGGGTGAATGCTCTCAGCCTCAAGCACGTCGCTGCGCCGCAGTCTGCCTCCAACCCGAATCAACTTGAGCTGTTTGTCATACTCAGGGGCTAGGGAGATCAGACGACTGGTGGAGGGGACTGATTTGCTTTCTGACAGGTGCTTGATGTCCTCTGAGAAGCATTCCACCTCCACTTGCCTCAGCAGGTCCCTCTCAGCATTCTGATAGTCCTCGGCTGTTGGGGCAGACTGGTCGCTTGCCGCCCCGTGACGCTCCTGCACCACTGCTTCCACTAACTCTTTGAAACTGGTGAACTGACTCGGGTCAGGTAAGCAGGGGAGTGGGGCAGTGGTTATGGAACCACAGAACGCGGTCTTGCGCAACTCTTCACCCTCCAGGGACTCCGCTGTGGGTTTGGTTGGCCAGTGCTCAGGGGACTGATGCAGGAACGCTAGGTCGTGGCTCCAACGGCTGCTTTTCCCTGCAAGGTCTCTTAGGCTCTTCCCACGGGTTATGTCGTCTGCGGGATTGTTCGCAGTGTCCACGTACCTCCAGGATTGAGCCTCGGTCAGCTCCTGGATTTCAGCGACTCTGGCACCCACGAACACCTTGAATCTGCAGGAGTCTGACTGGATCCAAGTCAGTACGGTGGTTGAGTCCGTTCAGAGAGTCACCTCATCAAGTCTCAGGGTTAGCTCATGCTGTAAGAGCTTGGCCAGCTGGGCGCCTGTCAAGGCTGCACACAGTTCCAGCCTGGGCATTGTCTGTTGGCGCTTGGGGGCCACTCTTGATCGCGCTGTCAGGAAAGCCACTTCCACCTTCTGGCCTGGTATCTCTGTACGCAAGTACGCTACTGAGTCATAGGCTTTCTCAGACGCGTCGCAGAAGATCTGCAGGCTTCGCAGAGCATCAGGGTTGTCCAAAGAGGGGCTAGTATAGCAACGAGGCAGGACAATCTTTGGAAGGTGTTGCAGCTCGGCTTCCCAATTCAGCCACGCCTTGAGAGCATCCTCTGGCAAGGAGGGATCGTCCCATTCTCTTTCCTTCTTCCACAGGTACTGCACAATGATCTTGGCTCGCGTGGTGAAGGGTATGAGAAAGCTGAGTGGCATGCTGTAGATGTTCCTCATAGTAGGAGTGGGGCTGTCTCCAAGGCGATACTTGTAGCCTAGCGTGTCTGGCGCACACAGCCAACGGAGTCCAAGGGTGAGCTCTTGGGGATCTTCATGGGACTCTGCGAGCCATAGCTCACTGCTCTCCGATCTTGACTCCTTCGGCAGGTGGCTGATGACTTCCGGGGCGTTGCTGGCCCATTGGCGCAGATCAAAGCCACCAGTGGCAAGCTGAGCCTTGAGTTTGTCTACCAGCTGCTGTGCTTCTTCAGTGGAGGGGAGGCTTTGCAAGTGGTTGTCTACGTAGAAGCACCGCTCAATGGCAACACGAACATCATCCCCTGGCTGACAGTGGTCGGCCACATGCTTCTGCTGTGCATACGTTGCACAGCAGGGGCTGCATGTGGACCCAAAGGGGAGGACTTGCCATTCATAGACGCTTGCTGGGCCATCTCTTTTCAGATCCCTCCACACGAATCGCAGTAGTGGCCTGTCCTCTGGTAACAACCGGACCTGGTGGAACATGCCCTTGATGTCACTGCTGAGGGCAATGGCATGTTCTCGGAATCTCAGCAGGACACCAAGAAGGCTGGAGGTAAGGGTCGGACCAGGTAGCAGTAACTCGTTCAGGTTCTGGCCTTTGTAGGTGAAGGAGCAGTTGAACACAATCCTATTTTTCCCGTTATGCGTCACCATGTGGTGTGGGATAAACCAGGCCTCAGGAGATGTGTTTACCTCCGCATCTTCAATCTTGACCACATAGCCAGCCTGTTTGAGTTTTGAGATCTCGGCCTCATAGGCTGCTGCTCTCTCTGGGTCTTTAAGCAGGCGTCTTTCAGTGCTCCGCAGATTGGCCAGGACAGCTTCTTTGGGAGTGCGGAGGCAGGGCATGTCCTTTACACGTAACAGTGGAGTGGCGTAGCGCAAGACTCCATCAACCTCCACCCTCACTGTCTTCGTGTCAAGCGTGTGCACCGCCTCCTGGTCCTGCTTCGAACGTGTCACCACCCTTTCACTCTTGTATGGCACCACGTCCATCTGCCATAGCTTCTCCACATGGTGTTGGAGCTGCTCTGAGGGTGAAAGTATGCCAATGTTCAGACAGAGTTCAGGGTGGAGCTGTTGCCGAACAACACTGGTAGGACCTTGGATGGCCCAGCCAAGTCTGGTCTTCACAGCCGCTGGTCCTCCTGGTGGCCCCAATCGGACTGGCTCTGTTGGGGTAATCAGGTGAGGCTGATCAGATCCAATGAGGACCATTGGCTGAACTCTATCCAGTGTTTGGAGCGGCAGGCCTTGCAGGTGTCTGTACCGGCGCTGGAGCATCTTAACAGGCTGAGAGTGCTCTGCTAATCCCAGGGGGTCTGCAGTAAAGGCTCTCTGGATCTGGAAGGTCCTATTAGCTGGGTCTCTTAGCGTCCAAAAAGGGCCTAATCGTTACGCGCTGGATAGAAGCACCAACATCGGTGTAGACCTTCCTTAGGGTGTTCTCCATCATTTCAGAAGGGGTGCCCCACATTTCAATGTCATTAAGGTCATTTTTATGGGGTAAATCCAAGATGGCTGCCCAAAACCAGCCAATAGTAGTAAAATGCTGTACTGCCTGGACATAATGGTGTTATGGGCCAATCCACCTATTTGTGTGTGATGTATACAAACTGAACTTTGAAAATATGTGCAAAACTTACCATAAAAACAATGTTATATATGTCTTATTTAGATTCAAAAACAGGAAAATCATAAAAACCATGGTCAGAATGAGATCACTCTACAATTGAGAGCTCATTTCTGGGCATTTAGCTATTGAACCAACATTCATTAAGAGTTTTAAAAATTTGCAGTGGGTCATATCTATAACATCCAAAAAGAAAATTGTGGTTAGAAAATTTAGGGGAGAAGAGATAAACCCTTGAACTGGGCCACACATAACTGTCCCAATGTTAGCATGCTATCATTAGCAGGTTCAGACACTCAGTCTGCTCTTCAGATAAAGATGGCAAACAATAATTTTAATCCCACTTACACATGCGCGCACACACACAAACTACTACTACTTCCTTAGGACCCCCTCAATGATTTAACCCTAGGAGTCCAACTGAAATATATTCATATCAATCAAGTCAATAATACATGTAGCCTACATATCAAGTGTCAGTGACAGCTGTCAAATGACAAATGTATGCTGATTAATGTTCAGATATGTATATCGCAGTCCTAAGTGTACAATGGAGTGATAAGGGCATTTATGCTTAGGAAATTATGAATAATCAATATGCAATACACCATCCATACAGTATATTGACAGATACTTTGTTTTAAAAGAGCAAAATGGTAACATGTCTGTTTTTCCATATACTTTTGGCTTTAATCTAGATGACATGTTGGCTACCTAACCACTTAATTTATTGTTTGCTCGTTATTTTTTATTTGTGGGTGTGGTCCTTTGTTTAAAACATGTCTGCCTGCCTTCCCTCTCTCACATAGGCTACTAAAATAGTCTTTCAAAAACGTAAAACAACAGCATGTGGAAATCCTATTGGCTTTGGAGGGCTAACGTCTATAAGACTATACTGTACTCTACTGTATTGCACTGTACTGTACACTACTATACTGTACTGTACTGTATTGTACTGAAATGTGATATACCGTACTGTACTCTACTGCACCGTGCAGTATGCTACTGTACTGTACTGTACTGTACTGTACTGTACTAGACTGCACCGTACTGTATGCTACTGTACTGTACTTAACTAGACTCCACCGTACTTTATGCTACTGTACTGTACTGTACTTTACTTTACTGTACTGCACCATACTGTATGCTACTGTACTGTACTGCACCATACTGTATGCTACTGTACTGTACTGCACCGTACTGTATGCTACTGTACTGTATGTACTGCACCGTACTGTATGCTACTGTACTGTACTATACTCTACTGTACTTTATTATACTGCACCATTCTGTATGCTACTGTACTGTACTGCACTCCACTGCACTGCACTGTACTGTACAGTACAACTATAGAACTGAAACATGTAGAGCGGTGGTGCTCAAACTGTGGTACGCGTACCACTGGTGGTACTTGAGACATCTCTGGTGGTACTTGGAATGCCATTATGAACCTCTCCTGTACTGACTGGCAAAAGTGAATATGGAAGGCCTTTACTGCGATATTCTAATGTTGGTTGTCAAGGTGGTACTCGGAGAGCTCAATATTTTCTCAGGGGGTACTTCACACAAAAGGTGTAGTGGGAATGAGTTATGTTACTGTTACCACTCAAAATCTTGAAGGTTAAAAAAAGTCTTGTGGCATTTTGTTTGGGGGGGCGGGGTATGATCGACTATTCTTCCGCCCAGACTATTTATGTGCCTTGCATATCAAGAAAATGAGTCCAGGTAATGATTTACTTTCATAGTATATACCATATGAGAAGTGTTGCTCTATATAGATATTTCTCCTATGGGTAAGGGTGGCAAAAGACCTACAGTACATGTTGTCCATCAGCTGTCAGTTTTGATAGCAGTTTAAGTACTCAATGATTACTGAGCTAACTAATACAACTTTTGACACAAGTACTAGGTGAGGACTTGTCTGCAAATATTTTTTTTTTTAATCTCTGTCTTCTTACTCAACATACACTAAGAAATCATTCCCATTTAATTTGAACTGAAGCCATACTGTGGCCTACATGTAGGCCTATATTGAGTAATCTGTAATGCCATTCTAAAGATGACTGAAATGCTCTCACAATATGCACTTGTAAAAATATAGAATTAGGTGATCTTATGGGGTTCTTCATACATATGGAAAGGTCCTGTCCTTTACCCTCTCTCATACAAATAAAATACGTATATCTGTTATGGAAATTAGAGGATGAGGAACCTGCTACCTAGGGCATCTTGCACTGACACTATCCCATTCAAATCGAGCATTAGCAGCAGTCTATTCTCACCATAGTTTTAGTGTTGGCAATGCTCATTTTAATTCAGACCAAGAATCTTCTCAAATCGTTCACAATGTTACATGCTGTCAAGCACGTAAGCACAGACTCACCCATACTTTCACACTATGTACATTTTGTAGTTTTATCAATCTGGTCTAGCAGGCTACCCTTGCTTCATCTCTTCTGAGGACTATATTAACATTGTCAGCTAAGTATAATGTCATGTAATAACAATGTAATGCGTTACCAACATGACATATTGTATATGACATGGTAGACATTTTTTTTCAAGGGGCACCCCTTCTAGGATGTCTTCAAATCAGTCAAGGATTACGTGTACCGAATGATATGCTTCTATCCAGCGCGTAACGATTTCTCGGCTTAGAGTCCCTACTATATGCGGTTGACCGGCAGGTGAGATGGTGAATGAGACAGACATGCCCTGCAGCACTTTAAGGTCTTGGTGCACTGTTCTAAGGGCAATCTGCTCCGGCTCACCTTTCAGATGTAAGACCTTAGCAGCAGCTTGAAGGAGCATTGTTCGCTCTGAGCCATCGTCAAGTATTGCATAAGTCTCCATAGCCTTCTCCCCATGACGTAGCACC
Organism: Engraulis encrasicolus; assembly: GCF_034702125.1. Taxonomy (NCBI): domain Eukaryota; kingdom Metazoa; phylum Chordata; class Actinopteri; order Clupeiformes; family Engraulidae; genus Engraulis; species Engraulis encrasicolus. The sequence goes on from NC_085879.1 coordinate 22,051,389, forward strand.
ACCTTCAACACCTTTAAGAGCACTTGGCTGGAGCCTGCCTTGCGGTCTAGATAGAGCACTTCGTTGGATGGAGTACTCACTAGGAAGGATTTCTCCTCGGTGGCTGGCCTTGCGTTGAGGTCATGAAGGGCATCCAGATGTCTCCCTCCACAGGACTTACACCTAGCTTTCAATCTGCATTCGGCGGCTTGATGGGAACGAGCACAACGCCAGCACCGTCTGTTGCTCTTGATCCAGGCACTGCGCTGCTCAGTTGTGAGCTGACTGAAAGTAGTACACTGGTTCAAGTAGTGCTGGGCATCGGTGCAGTATGGGCATGAAGGCGGGACCTTGCTTGCGGGGCTAGCCGTAGCCGATGCACCGCCTGAGGGCTTCTCGGTACAGTGGAGTACAGTAGTGGGCTTAGCTCACTTTGAATCCTTCCTTCGCTCCTTCTTTCCCTCAGTGGGCTCTTTTACCTCTCTTAGCAAGCACTGTCCATACTCTTGGACCTTTAGCTCGAACTCTAGCCAGTCGGAGAAGTCGAACAGGTTAGGTACTTGGACGTTGAGTGGATGCACATACTTCATGAAGTCAGCACAGCGTTCTTGAGGGAGCTTGGACATCAGCCTGGTAACATGCGACCCGCACTTTAACTCTATATGACCCTCTTCTCCCAGCTTGTCGAGCATACCAACCAAAGCTCTCACTCTGAGGGCAAACCTCTTGAAGGTGGCCGCATCGTGGCTTCGGATGTTAGGCGCCTCCATTAACTCTGCAATACGCCGTAGCGCTAACTGATGAGGTTGCCCGTAATGCACTGTCAGTGAGGCCATGGTGTCCGTATATGGTTGGGGAGAATTCATATAGGAGTCTGCTATGAGAAGTGCATCTTCAAACTTCAGATGGTCCAGAAGTATTTGGTATTTAAACCTTTCTGTAGCATCTGCAGGGAGGAGGTTCTCAAGGGAGTCTTTCATCCTGTTAAACTCACGGGGGTCCCCTTTAGTGAAGTCTGGGATGGTAGCTTTAGGCCCCCTATAGACACTTTCTCTCTGGCGGTGGGCATAGGCATCCTCATGGCTTGGGTCACTGAATGGGGCTTGGTGTTGAGAGCGTGCATGCATGGGACCAGCTTGAATAGACAGTCGCTCTGGCCTGTGAGTGGGCCCTTGCAACACGGATCCCTCAGAATATGGCTCACAGTACTCAGGTGTTGGCACCCTTGGTGGGTGCTCTGGGGCGATCCCCATCCTCCTAAGACAGGCTGTTAGCTCTTCCACGAGAGGCACTGGCAGAGGAACTGCTGCTGGGCGATATGGTGTGTCGTCCTCTGCTACAGGTGGGGGAGGAAGAGGCCAATCTCCATCGTCAATTTCGTCCTTCACAGCTACTCGCATAGGGGTGTGGGCAACGGAGTGGCCTGTGGAGCTGGCTGTGAGAGGCTGCGAGCCACGGCATCCACAGGTGGCGCTGGCGGTATGCGTGCTGGTAACTGTGTGACAGGGTCTGGCAATAGAGAGGGGGGAGGAGGAGGCAGGGATATGTCTGGCTGTTTACTTGCATTGAGCTGCCTTTGTATCTCCATTACAGTGGCCTGAAGCCTGCGATTCTCTTCTCTAACCTGGCGCAGCTCCTCTTGCATAGCAGGTGAGGGGTCTAGGGGTGCTCCGATAAACCGTGGATCAGGGGTGCTATGATACTGGGGTCCCGAGTACACTGACTCTCTGGGATACTTTGGTCGGGTATCGTACGACTGGTTCCACGGGCTAGAGAGCACAGGTGGAGCAGAGATGTCTCCGCGCCTCTGCTGACTGTAGTATGGCTGCTGGGTTAGGAGATCATGCTGGCTTGGGGCTGCTGCAGCGAAGGGATGTCTATCCATGGGTGGCAGCTGCACTTCGTAATCATCCATCCATGCTGGGGGACGTATCTGACGTCGGGGGCGAACATCAGCATGTGTGGACATATCTCTCCTCTCATATGGAAACATTTTTAAAGTGCACAGTGATCACTCTCCCGGGTTTCGGCACCAAATTGTAATGAGGGGTTCTAATATTCAAATTAGATTAAACTGGTTGTGGGAATGGTGACCGCTGTGAAGCATCAGTCAAAATGCTTGATCTCAAAGTCTTGAATATTTATTCGCCATCAAAGAAGATCTGTACAATACTTGCATACTGGAACAGTTGTATCATCATAAGTTTCTATTTGTGTGTGTGTGTGTGTGGTTCTACAAACAGAGAAAGTAGAAAATATACATAAATTAGCATTACCATGTGGTCGGCTGATCATCGCAATTAAGATTACCAAATATCATCAAAATACACAAAAATATAAGCATCAAACTACAAATAATGACATTAGTAAATTACTTACATATCCTTGGACGCACACAGAACACAAAAACCAGTGGATGGCGAACTAAACCGAAGATATCAATTGGATGGTGTCTTCACGCATCCTTCCACTGAACTGCCTTATTGAGAATGATGGAAATTAACAAGGAACATGACTGGGCAAATCTAACCTGCAATACCTACTACTTACCAAAGGGGGCGCTTAGTGGCTGCTTTTACATTCTACAAACTAAAGAGGCCTAAATAAATTACCCAAAAAATCCCAAACCCAAAGTCCTTCAATACAAGGGGTCTATTACCAAAATCTGTGTTGCCTATTCAGAAACGGAATGAATATTTGTCACTGACCATCAATTTCACGTATTCTTATTGAGTTTAAATTTGTATAAACATAAAGCGTGTCCAACTTCCATATGATTCAGATTTGAAATGTTTAGCTTCCTAAGGCACGATAAACACACAAGAGCTGGAACGTCTTGGCCCTCGGCAAATTTGAAGAAGAGAATGGGAAACACATTGAAGCGTTAAGTCAAAGTAATCCTTTGCATCTTTTGACCTCCTATCCTGGTGCACATCTTGGCAGAGGAATTCCCCCACATTCTCAAGGCTCTCCGTGCAGGACACTGACTTTACTATGTTAACAAAATCAGTATTTACTCCTCTCCTCAGATTTACCCAGCGGAAGTAGGGGCTATATTACAAGTTGCTCTGTCCAAAGAATGTCTGTCTGGGAAAAACTGTCCTTATTAAATTAGCTCAAGGTCACTTTGTGGTTCAGTGAAGTCCCCCTAAGCCACACCCAAAGCTGCTTCCATCATAGGTTGTAACCTACTGTTGATTCGAGAGTTGTTTGCCCATAGGCTACCAGATATCAGCTGGGGGAAAGGAACGCATCTTCAAACTAGACTGCCTGTGCAGTCGCCTTCGACTGCTTAAGGTATATCCCTGAAACGCGACGCTTCCAGTCCCCAATCATTCCTACCACTCCCGTCCACCTTTTCATGAACATTTATGATAAATACAAAATATAAAATAAATATATTTAATATCTACACATAGATCAATGACGTGCAGAGGCTTAAAACCAAATGACTATTGTGAAAATGAAGGAAAAAATGGGGCAAATGGTAACACTGTTTTAATGGTTCACTATTACAGTGGATATACCACATTAGGTACAGTGTAATAACCAGTGTAACAATATTTAATACCACGTCATACCAGTGTGACACCATGTACCAATTTTGTACTTATATCATGTAGGCTATTTGTGTGTAAGTGGTATTACATGGTATTGCATATTTGTACACTGGTATTACACTAGTATTACATGGTATTACATATTGTTACACTGGTTATTACACTGTACCTGGTATTGCCTATTTTTACACTGGTATTACACTAGTATTACATGGTATTGAATATTGTTACACTGGTTATTACACTGTAGGCCTACCTGATATGGTAGATTCACTGAAGTTATGGACCAAACAAAAATTCGGCCATCTTGAAAGTGTTAACCTCCAAACTCTAATCAGTTCATGAACCCACTCTAGAGCATTCACACACCAAATCTGAGACAAATCCATCCACCCGGTCAGATGTAATGGGCCAAACAAAAATTCGGCCATCTTGAATTCGGCCATCTTGAAATTGTTGACCTCCAAACTCGAATCAGTTCATGAACCTACCCTAGAACATTCACACACCAAATCTGGGACAAATCCATCCACCCGGTCAGAAGTTATGGACCAAACAAAAATTTGGCCATCTTGAATTCGGCCATCTTGAAAGTGTTAACCTCCAAACTCTAATCAGTTCATGAACCCACCCTAGAGCATTCACACACCAAATCTGGGACAAATCCATCCACCCGGTCAGAAGTAATGGGCCAAACAAAAATTCGGCCATCTTGAATTCGGCCATCTTGAAATTGTTGACCTCCAAACTCGAATCAGTTCATGAACCTACCCTAGAACATTCACACACCAAATTTGGGACAAATCCATCCACCCGGTCAGAAGTTATGGACCAAACAAAAATTCGGCCATCTTGAATTCGGCCATCTTGAAATTGTTGACCTCCAAAGTCGAATCAGTTCATGAACCTGCCCTAGAGCATTCACACACCAAATCTGGGACAAATCCAAACATCCGTTCAAAAGTTATCGCGTTAACACGAAAGACCTTACGCGGCGGACGCGGCGGCGGCGGCGGCGGACGCGGCGGCGGCGGTGCACGCAAAACCATTACATCCCCGACGCTCCGCGTTTCGGGGATATAATAAATGTGCCAGGAGGAGACAAACATGATCTCCCTATCGTGTCCCTCTGACTGAGGTCTGCTTTAGACAAACGCTTCCAGATGTTTAACATGTCATTCAAATGAATAAATAAAGTTGAAGAGGCCTACGCAGTAAACATAAATAAATAAATGAATGCATTGTTAATTCAACACTTGATTCAACATCTTCTAGAGTGTATTTGGTGTTGAATTAATGCATGTTTACTGTAAACTACATCACTTAGCTGAATGAATGAATGAATGAATGAATGAATGAATGAATGAATGAATGAATGATATAGCAATGAGGAGTTTATTTTTGCACACTCCCCCAAAGTTTTAATCGGTTTCTGGTGGAAGGTCATTACCTTTCCCATTTCATTCTGCCTTAGATGTCTTAACATACAGAGAATATTGCCAGGAATACCATCAAAAGTATCCTTCACACAAATTAAAAGAGTACCAATTCCAAGTTCAGTTTATTTATTATTGGCAGATTGTATGCCTTCTCTTGACTTCCTTTTTCAGGGCTTTCTCTGAATCTTGCAGCAGCTGCTCCATGACACACGACTCTGCGGTGCTCTCAGTAAGCATGTCAAAGAGCAGCTCGTTTTGCAGTCTCAGGGCATTGTTCTCCTCCCTCAGGTGGCGAACCTCTTTCTTCAAGCTGCGGACCCTCGGGTCGGCGCCCGTCTCAAGCCTCGGCTCGTTCACGTCTTGTCTTTTCTTAGAGCTCCCCCTGGAGTGAACACTTGTTTCGCCAACCCAGCATCCATCTTCGAATGTGAAGGTCTGGTCATCTACCGTGAGCGTAGGCGTGATGCTGTGAGCCTCGTGGCTGAAGACAGAACGCTGGAAGAGGCGCTGGCGGGGAGCGCTTCTTCTGGGGTTCCAAACGTCGGGGTATGAGGGGTTCTTGAACCAGTCAATGAGTCGTCTCATGTTCTGCGCTTTTTATTGACTGCGTTGAAATTGAAGTTTTGATAGAGCTCATGCTATGCTGTGCATGACGCTTAGGCTATGTGTGTGTTTACGCTGTAGCCATAATAGGCCTACCTGAGGGAGAAAACGCGAAACACAACATTTAAGATATGATATTTCTTAGGCATGCAAAATGCAAGTTTTAACTCGGTCCAATCACTACATTTGGGATCAAATGGGTGGAATTGAGCCTAGGTCTATTACTGCTGAGACCGCCATTCAAGTCAATGGCTGGGACTTGATTGTGGCAGCTACAGTTGCCTGCCTTGGTCTTGGGTCATTCTGTATATCTAGGCTACTGTGATAACAAACATATGGCACAACACAGAATATAACAGGCAGCCCTACTTACTAGGCCTACTTGATGTCTTAGATGAGACTCACGCCGCATCTGCTATTCCTCATCCGATTTTGCACTGCGGTGGGATTGAGCGTCATCAAGTGTGACAGAACAAAAGGTAGAACATTCTACAAACACGACATTGGAACGGCACGCGCGCCACAGCGCCATAGCCAGACGCAGTGCCACAGAAAGACGCAGCTCTGAGAGAAGGTACTGGTAGGCTACCTGGGAGCGCTTTTGTATCATGTGGAAATATTCATTCCACTTAAATTAGCCCTTTGAAAAAAAAAAAAAGATGCCAGATGTTTACAGTGGAATTGATCTCCGTCACTCGAAACGGAGTTAATTCATTCCTCATGACTGATTGACCAAACGAAAAATTCTCTCCATACGCGCGCACATGTGCACAGGAAGCTTTACCGCACAGTAGCAAACTTTGTTCATATTAATGCGAATAATTCTTGTGCATAAAATAGGTTATTTTCTTATTTGTATTAATATCCTTAGAATCACAAGTAAAATGTTTCCTGTTGCTCTGTGTGGACGCGTGTGGAGACGTTTGTATGGCCCAATCATGCGTAAAAAGGTCAGCTATCCAATGCAGTTTTTCAAATGGCGAAGTACTGCAGTGCGTTGGCGCCCTCTACAGTCTGAGATTGTTACTTGTTCACACCCACCTGTGAAGCCTACCTTCCTCTGTGGACAATACAGTATCCCAGTCCAAACTCAATTTTGACAAAATATGTACTTGTAGTTACTGCACTTTGCCTTTGTAGGGCAGTAGAGGCTTTGTGTGGGCCTACTTGTAGGTTAAAATCTTTCCCAAAAGTTGCCCCTTGATCGTCACATGCTGTGTCACAAAATATCTCAACTTTACTGAGAATGAATAAAATCCACAAGGCCGGAACATCTGTTTTCTTTATTTATAATGATGTATATGCCGCACATGCATGTATGGCCTCAAAGAAAAAAATACTTCTCTGTAACAGTAGTTTGTCTGAATTACTAAGAAAAGCTAAGGGGTCAATATGATAACAAACAGGGCTTATCACAGAAGAACACAGAAGAACATTTTGGGATCTTGCTCAATGTGGTACTAACTTCTCTAAATCATCTGTCTTTGCTTAATTTTGTCACAGTTAAACAAGGCAACCAAAATAAAGAAATAATACACAAGGCAAGGCAAGTTGAGTTTGTATATTTGTAGCACATTTCATACACAGGTGCAATTCAATGGCCGTCACATAGAAAAAATAAGAAAAGAATAAGAATCAGAGAAAATTAAAACATCAAGATAAAACATTAAATAATTAGAATAACAATATTCAAAACATATCAAAACCTAAGCTTTACAATAGAAGATGTGTAGCTTGACTCTTCTTCCAAAAGCGCATTAGTGAGGTCACACACTGATGGTGGTTGAGATGGCCTATGATGACCTATTAGCACTCACATCTCCCCAAAATAATGATGGTATCAAAGTCCTTTTTCATTTCACTTTCTCAGAATAGATATGTTCATTAATGTTTATCAAAAGCCATCTTTCTGCAAAAAAAACAAACGTGTGACAACCTGTTTCCAAGTTAACCCTTCTCCAAGATTATCTGTGACACTGGGGACTTAAGTTCATGTATTTTGTCAAACCATAGAGGCATCCCCCCCCCCCCCCCACCCCCACCCCACTATACCTGTAGTGGACACTGTGTTGGCTGACAGCACCGGAAATCGCCTGAACCCATCACCACGTTTTGTAGGGAGACACCTGTGCTAATCAGTCAATACTGGAGACATTGATAATGGACTAAGTCCGAAACTGCAGCTCCAGCTTTTCCCCCGATGATTATTTTGTAGTTTTTCGGCTACAATACACATTTTGAACTTGAAAGCCTTGTGTGTGCGCCTCATCTTTTTTGACTGTCTCAGTATCAGTACTTTTGGTGAGCAGTCACACCAAGCAACACACGGTTCCAAGTTAAGGCGCAGACGCCAACCTTTTTGGTCTCTCTTCACTAATCAGTCAATATAAATCAATGGAGAACAGGCCCACTGCTTGACCCATTTTAGCCTGATGACTCGTAGTATGTTGTCTGAACTTTGGTGCCTGGAGATACATATACGCTGCATTCAGGCTCTTAAGATTTTAGCTTTTTTTGATACAAATGTGGGTATGTTACAGCTGAATGAACACATTCTAATGCAAGATGAGGGTCTTAGGGTTTAAATGCAACTTATTTCATGTTTTTATGTGCATCAGAGGCTAAGATATTTAGGTTTTTATAGGCTGAGGGCAACTCTCCCAACAAGCGCTTAGGCATTCAGCAGGCATTTTGCTTTAGGCACCAATGGGTTAATACTGTCCACTTGACTGTTTTTTTTCCCCCAACCTCTATGTGTCAAACTGTAATTTTTGGTTTCACAAGGAGTATTTACTCCTAAGGGGTGTTTATGTTTGTTGCTGGGAGGGTGCATTGGTTCCACAAAGTAATCCAATGAAGCAGCAAGGATGAACTTGCACACCACTGATGCCGATGCATAAATAATTTGAATGCATAAGAAAAATAAAGAACTTGCTACCCAGTGAAGTGCAAAACGTTTTCAGTCCTTCAGACCATCATCAGTGCCAAACTTTTCAAATAAAAAGACACGCCCAGATAAAGCTTAGCCCTCTGGTTGTGTTACGGTCAAAAATGACCGTTTTGAAATTTCAATCTTAAATAACTTCTCTATTTTTCATCATACACAAATGACACTTCATGATATCCTCCAGCTAACCTATTCAAATGGTCAAAATGAAATATAATGAAATTCCTAAAGAATTGTTGAAGATACACCAACTTGTTACATTCATAGACAGGTCATCAGCTGGGAAAATTAGTCCTACCGCACTTTTCTCTGTGGATTACTGACCAGAAGCCCTATTGGAAGAAATTAAAACATGGGGCCACGTCAATTTTTGCTCAGAATTCAATATGGCCGCCATTTTCCAAAATGACTGGTTTTCATGCATTATTACATTGTACTATAAGGTGATATTCATGAACGATTGAACTACTTTCAGCACTATTCTGTCCTATTTCCTGTCTTATTTGAATTCTGAGCAAAAATTGACGTGGCCCCATGTTTTAATTTCTTCCAGTAGGTCTTCTGGTCAGTAATCCACAGAGAAAAGTGCGGTAGGACGAAAGGCCTAATTTTCCCAGCTGATGACCTGTCTATCATGGTGTTTCAAAAATGACCGGACCATTAATTGACATCTCCCAAAGTTATATACAGTTATATTACATTCACTTTACTCTCATATTCTTTTTTGTTAGGCTTTTCAGAATACAACCATATGTGCCACATTAGTATAGATGTTTACAGTTAGTTGAAATACTTGAAAAAAGTAAAGGTGTTCCAAACGGCCTGAAAGCCTCTGAGAGGCCCTAGACTCCAGAGGGTTAATAAAACGAATTGGTGCAAGATAAGAAAAAAGCCTACAAATCACTAAAACAAAGCAGAATAACATTTAAATCACATTGGAAATGTTTCAAAAGGATGTCTAAAAGGTATTAATCACAAAATATGCTAATCAGATTTTTAATCAATGTATTATCACCTTTTTTGTGTAGGCGGTCAATTTTGACCATCAATTTTGACATCATGAACGTAACCATGTTTCTAACACAACCAGAGGGTTAAGTAGGTACACATATGCGGAAGGCAACTTGTCCATTCAACCTAACCTGAAGACAGTAAAATGCATGTTCAATATGAAGGTATTTATTTATTTGTTACAAAATGGATTTGCAATAAACATTGATTTAAAAAAAAGCCCCTCTTTTATACATATCTTAATCAAGAGTATAAATAAATAGGGAGGAAAACCATCAGGACAGGATGCAGCTCTTCTCTCAGTCTTATCTTATCTGTCCTCAAGTTCTCATGTTCATTTGGTGACTGGACTGGAGACTGGACTGAACAACGTTCCCCCTTCTCTGAGCTTCAGTAGGTCGAGGTGGCAATCCCAGAAAGTGAAATCCCTGCCGCAAATTTGATCCAACCCACTCAGAATCAACTGATCACAATGTAATGAGTACTTGAGACAGGAGGGCCAGTTACTCTGTGAAGTCAACTGAGTAGTCAGGAAACTGTGGAAGAGTTTTTACTTCTGAAGCAGATTCTTGACACCTTAGACAGTAGGTGTCCCTCTTGTCCAGTGACGGGCAAACTGGATTCAGATGCTACAATCCAATTCCAGATATTCTGGATGACCTGGTTTCACCTGTCCACTTGGACCTAACTAGACCCAGTTTCGCAAAAGCATCGTTGCTAACCAGTCAGCAACTTGGTATGTTGCCCATAGGAAATTGCATAGCAACCAAGTAAGTTATAACCAACAAAGTTCTCACTTTGTTAGCAACGGCAGTGAAGGCATTCCTGGACAGGTACAACCAGGTCATTTGGAATATGTGGAACTGGATCATAGTAGATGCTGAATCCAGGCTGCCCACCATAACTACCCTTGTCTCACATCACATCAGGCCCCAGGTGAGGAGTCTGACAAGGTCCAGGCCCAGGTAGAGCCTGCTCATGGAGCACAGCACGCCCACAGCACCCAGGATAATCAGCAGCCACTGCACCTTGGCAGCGAAGTACAGAGGCTTCAGCCTGAGGAGGCGAGAGGAGGAGAGGCCGTTAGGGTGGGATGGGCTGTGTGTGTGTGTGAGAGAGAGAGAGAGAGAGAGAGAGAGAGAGAGAGAGAGAGAGAGAGAGAGAGAGAGAGAGAGAGAGAGAGAGAGAGAGAGAGAGAGATAGTGTGTGTGTGTGTGTGTCTGTGTGCAATCTAAAATTGTGAAAGCAAAACAAAACGATTTCCCATTCATCTCTTTAACAAACCATTGACAGTTGTAATACACTGTCGGTGAAAAAAAAACACAAAACCAATTTGTATTGTACGCCTCACAATGCAGCGCTAATTACTTCTGTTTCTTTGTTACTCCTCAAGAGGAAGTGCTGGGGGAAAATAGGTGTGTTCACCTACATCCTGACTATGCATGGGAATCACTGTTGTCACGCCACCTCGTTACTGCAGAGGACTGTACTTGGCTCATTCACAATGGCCGCTGCCCTACGGTGCAGAGGATAGCTAGCTGGTAGCCGGTAGGGTAGCCTACATGTTTGCAGTCGGAGTTCACCATCAAATTATGATATGTAATATGCTGATAAGTTGGCTATTGCATTTTAATATGTATAGTCTGTTATTATAGTCCAATGACTAGTGAAGTCTTTACTTTCAGGATCGGTGTACTGTACTATTCAAATAGCTTAATGCAACAACATGACCTGATCGACAAGAGAATACGTCACTCATTAGATCATCACATACAGTGTGGGACAAATACTAGACACATTGTAAGGCTTTAACCCGCTAAAGCACAGCGTTATAAATTTGTTGCTAGGCCTTCCAGAATGGCAATGACGGAGTCATAGTGCATTATTGAAGGCCCTGTATTATGTCATAGTATTGTAGTACTATGGTAATTAACCTTTCAATGACTATTACAGCGTGCCTCAGATGGTAAGGCGTACATTATGGGGCTACGAGTTACAAAAAAAATTGGACATTTTGGCGGTTTGATTGCTAATGGGTCAATTTCTGTGGCCATCGATTTTTGGCTTTATTTTGATTCCAGTTTGATGTAGGCCTACAGAGGAATTGTGTCAAAAACTCCTTATTGTTAACTTTGCAACAAATGTTTATTACTCTACCACATCTTTATACACTAGATATCGAAGGTATAAGCATTGGAAATGTGTCGCATATTTTGAAACACCCAATATTTTCGTTGCATTCGCTACACTGGCACACCCTGACCAAAGAGTGGTAATGGAATATTCTGAACAAAATTGACCACAGAGGCGCCCCAGGTTTGGAAGAGTTCGGCTGGATATCACAGAACAATTCGGAGGGTCATGCAGGACTCTCAAGAGACACCTTTGTGAAGTTGCCACAATTGGTTGATTTTACAGCAGGGGTGGAGAACCTATGTATATATGAGGCCGTTTTATCCGACCCCCAACATAATTTCAATGTTATACTGCTTCACATGAAATATAACATATTTTGTAAAGGAATTTTAGAAATCACATTTACAATACAATTAATTTACAATACAATATATTGCCTTCAATATAGGCCTAAAGTGGAGGGGGAAATCCTGGTTTGTGTTCATAGTGCGGCCCTCTGAGAACTTTGACGGCACTTGGAAGAATTTGAAGTGGCCCCTCGAATGAAAAAGGTTCCCCATCCCTGTTTTACAGGGACACAACATTTTGAGCCGTACCCAACACAGTGTAAATGTAAGAATCAAATGTCCCACCTGCCGAGGGCAGACTCAGCGTAGCCCCAGAAGTAATAGTAGCGTCCGATTAGGTAGAGAAGGCCAAGCAGAGCTGTCGCACCTGCAACAGGGAAGAATGTAGAGGAGGATTTTAGAGACATTAGTAGGGAGCTCATGAAGAGCATCACTGTAGGGGGCGCTGTGGTGCAGCGCGCTAAGCCCCCCCACATTTGGGCTTGCATGCCCACCCACGGGGACCCCGGTTCGAGTCCGGCCGGGGTCATTTCCCGATCCTTCCCTGTCTCTTTGTCCCATTTGCTTCCTGTCACCATCTTCGACTGTCCTGTCAAATAAAGGCATAAAAGCCCCTAAATATTTATACAAAACAAGAAGAGCATAACTGTAAATCGACAGAGAGAGGGCAAAGTCTGTCTGTATAAATCCCTCCACTTGGCAGTCATCTAGGCCAGGGCTTTTCAAACTTTACCATGGCGCCCCCACTTTGAAAACCACTGATCTAGGCGATGCCTTGGGGCAGCTATTTCTCTATATTTTTCAACTTTGCATGAGCAGCATTTGCTTGTGGGATGATTGGATCATTGACAGAATGGTGGGAGATGTGCAGGCAGAACTTCAGGATAAGGAAAATAGGACATTTCTTATCTTACTGGCAGGGTCCGGAATGGACACAAAAGAAAGATAGTGAGACAGAAGGATGGTCAAGGCAAACTCAAAGGTTGCTTTCACGACTTTGTCACCAGGCATACCTATAGGGCAGATATAGGCCTACAATTTACTTTTTCTACAGTTGGATTTCATAATAAGATTTAATATTAACACATTTGAATTTCAATTATGAGTAGCCACTTTCAATAAAGGCTTTTTAATATACGTACTCCCTTCTTCCTGGTGATACACTACGGAGTGCCTGGGACCTGTTGTTTCTCTGATTGTGGATTTTCCTACCCTGAAAGCACAATTTTTTGACAGCTCGTCGTGATAGACCTGAGCGCCGGGTTGACTTCTCTTTTTAAGATTGCTCACCTTGACTGAAGAACAGTCCAGCGACCCATAAGGAAGCTATGAAAAGGGGGAAATACTCCGAACAGTTGGCTCTGGAAAATTGATAGCACAAGGAAGGCAGACAGTTATTCATGACATGGTTTACATTTTTCTGACACAATAGAAGGGAGCCTATATAACTGATTTGTATACATTGATTATAAGCGCTATCTTAAGTTGCTGTGGTCATTTCCCACAAATGTGTCGACATAACAATAAAGTTAAATATAAAACGGCTTCACATCGCAATAAATAACCTTTAAGAGAATACAGTAGTGTTACAATACTGCAAAAAAAGTCCCCAGAAAACTTAAATTGACTGCTTTCTTTGCACAGGATGTTATTCTGGCCACATTTAACATCCACATGAGATTGCCGTGTTCATCATGTAGTCAAGTCATTATTAAACTAGGGGTCACGAGCCTGGGTGGGGTTGCAAGAATGACATGACGTTGGGGGAACTCCCCCAGGATTCTAAGGTTCTACATAGACTCATAGAGCCTGGGTTGCCCCCAACGTGATGTCATAATAGTACATATTCTTAAGATGGTTAACCTGCAACCCCAGGGGGTCGCAAAGTAATGCAGAAGAGTCGAGGACACAAGAGACTGCATACATCATTTTGTCTCCTCCTAATAAAGTGCTGTATACCGATCTTAGTATTCTTCACTGCATTATACAGCCTGAGCCACATTTTCCCTCTGAGTCTTGTCTTTAGGACAAACTAAACCTTTGCCTGAGCGTGTTGACTGGTTTTTGAAGTATACTGAGACAGTAGAATATCGTAGAAGGGGAAAATCCAGAGAAAAGCACTGAAGTATTTTCCTCTGAAATGGCTCTCAGATGTCAGTGAGCTCCAGCGAAAGATACCAACAGATGTCTGAGAATAAGCTGCATGCCTCTCGCTATGTCTACAGGAAGCCATTAGCCAAATGTTCACCACCACAATTGCCCCTACTGAAGCAATGCACAAGCACTTTATGCTGGGCTAATAAATAACATACTACAAGTCATTTCATAACTCTTTGTTAAGCGTTACTAAAATCTATGTAGTTTTAAATCATTAATCCAGTTTGCATGAAATCTGTGTGTCAAATAATGATGAATGTAAAACGATTGTTTTAATATTTGGGCAAAAATTATTTTTAGTAAGTGAACCACTAGAGGAACAATAGCCTACGCATAGCCATAGCAGAGAGACTGGATAACTCCTAGAATCTCTGGCCACAGGGTTATGGCTGTACCCAATGTAGCCTGTCACAGTGCTATTGTTGTTTTACAATAAATGCTATATGTTGCATCTTATAGTGTTGATTTAACACCCCATAAATTAGGAGGTTCAAATGTTTAGGAGGGAAACGTTTTAACATGAAAACAATATAATTTATAGGCCAAATATTTTTTTTAAAAACAACTGTAATAGGGCCTACACGCAGGGGCGTAGCAGCAAATATGGGGCCCTATGCACAATTGGCTCCTATGCCCTCCAAGGCAAGGGCCCTGGTGACTCAGTCACACTTTAAATAGGCTATTTACATGCCATATTTATGACGTCCATTGCAGCATATCAAACCTCAGAGAAATAAGGCAACAACTGAAAGGGGAAATGGTGGCATCCTTTTTCCTCAAAGGCCAGTAACCACAGAACCCATCAATCTAGATGCAAAAGTTAACATTGATATCCAACGGAAATACTATGGCTCCCCCTCACATAGGCCTACAACTCTTTAGTATTCTAAAAACACCACCCGTTTCTTCTTATTATAGGCATTTCTTCAATGAGTTTATCTCCATAAAAACAAAATACCAAAATAGCAAATGGAACCAAAATAGCAAATGGAATGTGTCAAGGTTTAGAAGCCTGATATTGCGCCCTACTGTGCTCTGAATATCCTTTCAAATTCCGGCGGTCCAGATGTCAAAGGAGGGGAGACGGAGTACTTGCGTCGAGCGTAGATCACCTGCAGCGAGAAATAAGCTGGAAAGAAAGAACAGCAGGCGAAAGCTTTCTTCATGACAGATAACATGTTTACAAATGTCGACGATGGCAATAAAAAACCCCGGCAAACGTTGGAGCGAGGGTACACGCAGATATGCGATTCTTTTAAGCCAATACGCAGTTCAACAGTGCATCACATTTGCATAGCCTACCTATTCCTTACCTTGCTCTAGTAGTCCCAATACAGTTACCCCAGCCACGCAGACGACTTGGTCATGCATGGTTGTCTTTTGGCTGAGCAACCCAGTGCGATGTTTCCTGTCAAGCGACTCTGTCACACAATGCAAACTTCCCATCAGATGCTTTCACTTTTTCTCTAGCTTGTACACTAGGCGTTGAAGTTGGGCGGAGCTATGGACGAATTTCCAATAATAGGCAGGTCGGACATCTCTTTCCACCATCTCCATCACTGGAACACCTGAATAATTTAGGCTACACTACTGAACTTCGTCTGACCCGACACAAAACATTTTTTAAAACTTCTCAAATATACACTTTAATAACTTCAAGGAGTAATTTCCCACTTAGCCTACCCATTGTGAAACATATTTGTGAATGGGCAGCATAGGCCTAAGCCTAAATGCTAGAAATGCCAAAATAGGCTACTCCTTAAAGATGATTAGGACACTGGCAACATAGGGAAAGTTTAAAATGACTGCCTATATTAAACATCACAGCAACTAACTACATTCTAACTAGGCCTACAGTCTTCTTTTAATAGCAAATGTCTACTAGAATACAGACTGATATTTTTTTTAATTGTGGGTGGAGAAGCACATAGTGTGATGGAATAGAAGCCTGCTGACGTCGTAGCCCATCTCAGGAGGATGTGACAGGATGTCCAGCTATTATTTGTCGCCTTTATCAACCAATGATATGTACAGTAAATCAAGTAAAGTGACAGTTCCACAATGAGTCAGGTACCGTGAACTCTAGTATGCGCCGTCTTAATAGTATTAGAATAAAGACACTGTCCACTGGCCATAGATACCCAATGTGTAATTCTAGTATGCAAGCCTAGTTTATTTCCCCTCTAAAATGTAGGCTGCCCATACACAAATTTAATCTTTTTCATCATGAATACTGGTCTGGTGTGACTGGAGTAGGTTTTGCAGACAATGACATCTATGATGTCAAATGACTAGCAATTCAAAATGGCAGCTCTATATAAAGAAGGTGCACCTATTCATTCATGAGAGATGCAAATTCTCAAATGTAGAAGAGGGAAAGGATCTGCACACTGCTTGCAAAAGACTTAATTTATTGGGAGCAACGTTTCGATCATTCAATCTTCTTCAGGCGATTGAATGATCGAAACGTTGCTCCCAATTAATTAAGTCGTTTGCGAGCAGTGTGCAGATCCTTCCCCGTTTCTACATATGACAGTTTTTGATTTGGCACATGCTGATGCTTTCCTGTTGGATGTGTGCGCCTTCCACTACACTCTATGCAAATTCTCAAAGCCGTAATGAAAACATACAAATTCATGGTGACAGTAGTAAAACAAATTGATGGTGATCGTAGTAGTAAACATTCATAAAAAGACTATATTTGTGAATGGTTAACGTACATTCTACAATTTAACTATTCAAATATTATACACTCTACCTTTAAAAACGTTATCTTGCATTATAAAAGTATTTCCTTTATGGTCTCTCCTAGGCGCCATGCAGTCCACACACAGGGCCAATAGCTGTGGCGGTGATGGGAGGTGTGATTGTCAGCTATTTTCAGAAGAATAGGTAATTACTCAGAGACCTCCATAGTGTCCCTGTAGGTCATAACACACTTCCTGAAAAACATACCACACACACACACATGCACACACGTATAAACACACACACGCACGCACGCACACGCGCACACACACCACACACACACACACACACACACACACACACACACACACACACACACACACACACACACACACACACACACACACGCACGCACGCACACGCGCACACACACACACACGTTGCTGAGACCCCTTGAAAGATCAAATAGAAATGTGGCAGCCAGACAGAGATTTCTCTTAAAAAGACCCATCTGATCTGATAGCCAGTAAAAATGCACCTCGACTATGTGGAAGACTGTATGTGTGTGTGTATGTGTGTGTGTGTATGTGTATGTGTGTGTGTGTGTGTGTGTATGTGTGTGTGTGTGTATGCATGTGTGCGCGCGTATGCATGCGTGCGTGCACATGCATGCGCGCGCCTGTGTGTGCGTACAGGATGTGTTATGATCTCGACTACTCTTAAAACCTTATCAGCACCCCTAGAACTGTGTAGTTTCAATTTTTTTTAATATTACGTTTTGCGATTGTAATGATTCCACATAATCTGAAGGCGTGTGTGTTTTTCATTTATCTTGTCGGCAAATACTACGTAAGCTATGACTATGGCAGGCTAGGCTTGACATCCGTAGTGGTTTGGGTATACTGCTATAGTATCTTCCATTTCACTGATGGTATTTGCAAGGTTATTTGCATCCTTCATAGGTAGTCATCATGCATGTTTGACAAACATGTTCCAACTAAAATAAACAATGCCTCTCCTGTGTCTAGGATTTACTTATTTAGTCTAAATACTTTGCATGCACATACTGCGACAGTGTATGAGAATGGACTTTGGCTTTTTGCGCTAAAATACACTTAAATTCACTCCACTCCTGTGATGTTGAAATTCTCTGAATCGGGAAAGAACCAAAACCACTGCACGAGTTCTTTTCTAGTGAACTATATTTACATAATACTCTTTTACAGAGAACCATAATAAAAGTATAAAACACTTACAAAATTGGCATGAATGTACATAAAAAAATAAGATCCATCTCCTGACAAATAAAATTCATACATACAAAAAAATATTTTATATATATAAATATACAAGAGCATCCCGACACAGGATATCTTCAGGGTATCTCCAACTATTACAGCACTAAAAGGCCTTGACTCTGGAAGATCTCAATTGTATCCTTTTTTTTCTCTGTAAAATAATTCTGTGTGTCAAAGACGGGGAAAAAAAAACACTCCTACAGTTTGGGAATTAGTCACATTATGACAAAAAAAAAAAAAATCAGTCAAATTCTGAGAGACAGACCAAACCTGACTTTTAGTGTGTGTAACCTGTGTCCAACACAACCCCGTGATGGAAATGAACGTATGTGGGTGTAACTCACCCAAACCCAAGTTCAGAGTGTTTAGTGTTTCTTATTTTCAATTGAACATGAAACCTGCCTTCTACGAACAGCAATGACAAACCACCATGAACGACAGAGTGCATGGAACAGCACTGAGATGCAAATGATATGAACAATTAAAGGGGACTCTGAAAAATTATCGGGAGAAAAAATAAAAGAGAGATCATCTCCTTGGTAATCAGTGAGAACGTTGGACAGCAGAACATTCCAGGACAGAACAGAACAGAGTCCAAGATCGACAGGCCCGGATCTACAAGGCAGCTGCCGTGTGGAGAACAAGAGGGGAGAGGGGGAATAGAGAACTATGGACCGAACAACAACAAGTCCACATTAAAAACCCCAACAAGGTGAGAACAAGTAACAGAAGGACTCTCTTGTCTTAAAAAAAGACAGAGATGGAGGAAAAAAACCCAACACAGGCACGAGCAAAGGTGAAGGGGGAAAAAAGTGAGATGCAGTTCTGGTGATGAGCCTCTTTTATATGTAGTTTTTAAAAAAAGCACCATTGGAAAAGGAAGAAAGAAAAGAAAATCAAAAAGCCAAACAAAAGAGCTATGACTGCAGAGATGTGGTGTTCAAAATACTTTAGCACCTTTAGCAATAAAAACTAAAACAACAAGGCAGTGCAGGCCATCTGGACAAAGCCAAACACAGTCCCTTATCTGCGCGACCAAACTGAGAAGAGGACACAGAAAGGCAACAAAAGACGTCACTCAGACAGGTTTAACCGTTCACCAGCTGAAGCGGAGGCATCATTATATGGGTTATTCCAGTACAATACACATTGGGCTTCTTGAAAGAAAGAAAGGGAAAAAAAAAGTCGATGATCAACCCTCCTGCTGTGTCGTGTTGGGATTCAGTGGTTTAAAGTACTGAGCCACAGGTTCAGTAGTAGTGTTTGATTTTTTTTTCTCTCCATTTTAAAAAAGTTATTTTTTTTTACTTTTCATTTTTTTAAATTCTCTCTTTTTCTTTTTGTTCCCTGGCTCGGGAATACTTATCGTTTTTCTCAGACCTTCGGCCCTATAATCCCTTCACAACTCTGTTATATACACCTGGTATATATACACACGCAAGAAACATACTCGCAAAAAAAAAAAGCTTTTTTTTGTTTTGCTTAAGGCAGTCCCCATCGAGGGTGTTTCTCAGGCAAAATCAAAAGTGTCCATGATGCCAGAAGCATTTACATAACAATTTCCAAGGAGGAAAGATTACGCATGAGATCGCAGTGGGGTTAGGGGTCACGCAGGGCAGTCATAGGCTGTCAATCTGGCAGCACTGATGTCCTATTCGCTGCGAACAGTCATTTCACCCGCTCCCACACGCCTCTCCCTTACGGGTGACTGGCCAGCAGTTCGTCTAGGTCGTCCATCCACTCCTGCGTAGCCTGGCCCTTTAACGAGTCCACCAAGTCCACCAGGTCGCTCTCCCCGGGGAAGCTGGGCAGCCCGCCGCCCGTCGGGGCGTTGTAGCCAAAGGGCAGCTGCTGGTTAGACGTCCTGTTGACCTGGTAGCCCTGACCACAGGTCATGCCGCCGCCGGGCCGGTTGGGCACCCCGCCGGCTCCGGGCTGAGGCTGACCAAAGGCAGCCAGGTGTGCCTGGGGAGGAGGCTGGCCGGGCTGGCCTGGTTGCTGCTGCTGTTGCGGAGGTTGGGGCCCGCCCGGTTGCTGCCCCATGCCGGGGTTGTTGGTCCTTTGCTGGGGCATGCCGGCCATCATCTGGCTCGGGTTCATGCCCCCCATGGGCCCCCGGCCGCCCAGGCCCGGCTGCCCAAACGGCCCCGCGCCTGGCATCTTGGCCATGCGCGGCTGCATGTGGAAGCCTTGCCCGCCGAAGCCCGTGGGCATGCCGCCGTTGCTGGATGCCAGCTGGGCACCCATGCCCGCCTGCATGCCCGCCTGCTGCTGCTGCTGTTGTTGCTGCTGCTGCTGCTGCCAGGCCTGCTGCGCCTGTGTAGGAATACCCGCCTGCATTCCGCCTGGCATACCCGCTCCCATGCCCGTGCCCATTGGGTTGGCCATGTTGCTGGGTAGTCGTGCCATCTGCTGCTGTTTGAGCAGGGCGGCGTTGGGTTGGTTCTTCAGGTGCTGCTGTTGCTGCGCCAGGACACTGGGGTGGAAGGAGCCCGGTGGCATCCCTCCGGGTCCCCCCGGGCCGACGCCGGGCCCGGGCCGCTGCTGGACCGGGTGCTGCGAGGGGTGCATGGCGCCCATGTTGTTGTAGATCACTTGTTGCACGTCCAAGCCGCCGCCGCCACCGCCACACGCCGCCAGCCCGCTCATGTCCGCCTGGCCGGCCGCCGTGGGGGGAGCTCCAGGGACGGGACCGCCGCCTTGCCCCACGCCCATTCCCATCATGCTCTGGGCCTGGGTGAACATGCGCTGGGCGCCGGGGGCGGGACCTCCCATGGGGTTCATTGGCTGAGCTGAACCTGTGGGGTTAGGAGAAAAGATGGGGGATGTTGTTAGTGTTGTATCAACATATCTAACATCAGGATACTTTGAAAAAAATGAATGAAGGGTGCACTCCAGGCCGTGCCCTCCTAGTGACGCAACAGCTTCAGCGACAGCGTTGCTACCAGTCAGGTCAAGGGCAATGCAAATACTTTCTGAGTTCCCGCAAAATCGGGAACTCGTCCCACTTTGTTGGGAAGCAAACAATCATTAGCAAACCAAGGGAGGCCGTTTGGGAAATGTTAATTGTTATGCTCTTGGTCAGACCAAGTCTCGAAGAGATTTGAAAGTCGATGATATCACTCCATATGAAAAACACTATGGTACAAAATGGTACAACACTGACATGCATCTATCAGGAAAAGAATGTTGTTGCCCAATGCCAGTCAGATTCTATTAAAGTTAGGTATTGTGGCACACTGACCTTCACAAGAATGCCTGATCTGATATCACTTTTTATTGTTTACTTTAAAAGATTTCATTTTATTTAGATTTTATTTTTGAAGTAAATATGGGCAACACACAGAATATGCATCCTCTCATTACTTTTGATGTGGGTCTCTTTCTAGGCTGTGGAAAGATAGTGGGTTTTTTTTATGTCATCACAATGATGACTTGGTTGATTCATGCCGTCATGCTAGACCTCCAACTTTGGCAGTCAAATATCCTTTACAGCAACACACTTTGCATCTTGCCTGTTTCATGGTTACCTGTTGATGTTGACAAAACAACCAGTGTGTGTGTGTGTGTGTGTGTGTGTGTGTGTGTGTGTGTGTGTGTGTGTGTGTGTGTGTGTGTGTGCGTGTGAGAGAGAGAGACCAGTTTTAAGCAAAGAAACAAGCAGCCTTCCACCCATTTTATACATTCGCTTGATTTATTACGTCTATGCCTTTATATCTGCCCTGTGGATTAATTATTTTCTACTGTGGGTGGTTAAGTATTCAACTTGAATGTATTGCATGCTCATGATAAATGTACGGCATGCATTTCCTGTGACATAAGTGACAAATGTGTGCTTTGTTTCATAGATAAGCCACACTGTATGCCATTTTAATGTGTGTGTGTGTGTGTGTGTGTGTGTGTGTGTGTGTGTGTGTGTGTGTGTGTGTGTGTGTGTGTGTGTGTGTGTGTGTGTGTGTGTGTGTGTGTGTGTGTGTGTTTGACCCATGGCCTATGGATGTGCTTACTTGTTTATATCTTGTTTATGTTATTGTATTTTAATATTTGTTTTACCTGTCCAGGGACTGCAGATGGAAATTAGCTATATACCGTAGCTATAATCTGGCACAAGCCATCTTTTTACTTCTGTAATCAATGTGTATTGTGCATGGTCCCTGTTGAACTAAACTAAATAAACTAAACTAAAATTAACCAGAGCAACATCAGTGTTTGACAGGCCTGGTACTACAAACACAAAGGTTTCATATCACAATTTATGCGACATG
Organism: Engraulis encrasicolus; assembly: GCF_034702125.1. NCBI lineage: Eukaryota > Metazoa > Chordata > Actinopteri > Clupeiformes > Engraulidae > Engraulis > Engraulis encrasicolus. The sequence goes on from NC_085879.1 coordinate 22,073,819, forward strand.
GTACAACATATCCTTTCCCATTATGATGGTCACAAATGACTCCGATAACCGATAACCGGTGGCGAAGATGTAACTCTTCCTGTAGATGCCTCTGCCCTCACCCACCTTGACCAAGAAAATCTAATGTTCTGCATGAAAAGCTTCACTTATTACACCCATCACATCTGCACATGCAGTGAAGGGACAACATTTCTAAATGATGCGTCATGTCTGTGCTTACTGCCACAATACCAGAGAACATTATGGATACATCCTCATATCAGATTTCTTTCGAAATGTCCAAGTAGGCCTACTGATAACAGGTTGTCGCAATAACATGGTGGCGCAGCACAATGTAAAACACGTGTGTATGTGTGCACGTGTTTCATACACAAACTGTACAGTACAGTACAGGAGTTCCTCCAGTGAGCAGCAATATACCACACACCCCTACTATCATCTGCCAGTTTGCTGGTTCCTCATTCACATCCTCTGACTGCAAGGGACTTCAGCAGAATATTGTCCAGGATTTCTGGTAAGATTTCAGATATTTTATTGTACTGCAGGCTGTAATACCGCAGGCTATTGCAATAAAACGGTGGCATAACATAAACATGACCTAGACCTTCATTAATTTAACAGCAGTTAGGAAAGCTGGCAAGGGGCGCGTTTCTTGAAAGCGTAGTTGCTAGCAAGTTAGCACCTTGGGTAGCTGTCAATGGGAAATTGCATTGCAAGCAACAAAGTAGCTAACGTAGTTAGCAACTATGGTTTCGAGAAATGCACCCCAGAGAAGGTGGGAGGCCAGACCTGTCGTTAACTCTTAACAAAACCCTAATTGTATGTCAAAATGAAACTGGAGGGGAAAAAAGGAGTCATACAGAAGAGCTGGATGCAAATCCGGAAAGGGGGGTGGGGGGTGGTGGGGACTGGGAAGAGAAGAGAAGAGAAGAGAAGAGAAGAGAAGAGAAGAGAAGAGAAGAGAAGAGAAGAGAAGAGAAGAGAAGAGAAGAGAAGAGTTGCAGACCTATTGCTAATGTACCTGGGAACTGGGAGACACTGTTTAGCCTTAAGCCATTCTGAAGCAGGCAGAGGCGAATCCAAATTAATAACAGAGGCCGGAGAAAGCATAAGAAACAGTGAGGACCACTCCATTGTGTTGCAGATCACTCAGAAAGGGGGCTAAATGGGCTAAATAGTGCACATATCCTGTATAGCTAATTGTATGCGAGATAGTGAAACTGGGCAGAGCTGGGGGGGCAGAGGCGTGGCTAACGTACCTGGGAACTGTGTGTCGCGACCTGCGTCTGTGCAATAGTGAAACTGTACAATAGTGAACATGTGCAATAGTGAACCTGTGCAATAGTGAACCTGTGCAAGAGTGAACCTGGGCAAATCTGGGGAGGAGAGGCGTGGCTAACGTACCTGGGAACTGTGCAACCTGCGCCTGTGTCTGGAATGGGTTCTGGTTGGCCGGCTGGTTCTGCTGCTCCTGGTACTGGGGCGGCGGCCGCGTCAGGTGCCTCTGGAGCTGCTGCTGCTCCTGCTGCTGCCGCTGCTTCTCCTGAACACAAACACACACACACACACACACACACACACACACACACACACACACACACAAAATATATAAACAATTTGCATGCACGCACACACAAGCATGCTAACACGCGCATTCATGAACTTACTTGGGAGGACAAATAATTATTTAGAAACAATGCAGCACCTCCAATATTCAAATTTAAAGAATAATGTTGTCTTATACATAAACGCTGAAGTTATACTGATCTAATAGCCCATTTAGGGAGGTATACACACACACACACACGCACAAACAGAGATACACGCTCACACAGTGCCAAAACAGTCATTTATGCTGCAGAGGCTCCACCAACTGGCCAAACTGAGGAATTACTGGAAAAACCAGTGTGGCAGTTCTCATCAGGTACGCTTAGTGCACACTAAATGACAGCTCATTTCCTACTGTCAAAGGCAACTCAACAAAAAAGGAATTTGACCTAGGAATTAATTATGAGAAATGCAGGGCTCTCTCATTCAACCTCATCCATTCAACAATCCATTATGCTCACAATAAGCAAAATGGGAGTCTTTCATCACATCAACACAGAAAACAGAAACAGAAAAATGCCCTTCGCAGCACTGTCCAACATGTTACATCTGTAAGTGACCACGTATAAGGGAAGCTGTGGTACTCTAAATGCACTAAGCAACAGACTGGATCAAAAGACAGACACATGCTACATAAAACCAATTTCCAGCCTTAATTGAATGAAATAAAACATTTCCTTGGCCTTTTGGCCAATCTTAAAGGGCTTAACTATGGAGCAAACTCATATAAAGTAGGATCTTACAAATTAAAATACTGAATTATGAATGATGCTGGAGACGACCATGAATCCGAGTCAACTCAAGACTAAATATTAATGATTCCGCAGCATTTTATTTTGTACATCCAGGCCTGGTGTGCCGCTGGATATCTTATTTTCCTTTGAGTAAACAAAGGATCTTAAGATAAATTCCCTTTGTTTGTAGAGGATTACTTAAGTTCACCTTGAGTCACCTCGACAGAGTATTACACCAAAAGTGAAAACTCCCAGGTGTGGAAATAATGTTTCACATGGCAGCAGTGGCTCACAGTTAGAGGTGACAATCCAGGAATCAGGAAGTAAAAATGAAATCCTTTTCCTCTAACACAGGGAACTTCACCAAATAGCTTATCTGTCTGGATACAACCCGCTGAATCAGAGCTGTTTGGACATAACAATTGTAGCAGGTGGTTTGTACTGTATGGCCCTGGGTGGTGATTCATTGAGAAAACTATCTATCCATCTTGTGGGAATTTATCTACTCGTATTGCTTAAAGTGGTAAATTCGCTATTTTAGACATTAAGCCCTGTTTGTGTGACTTCTGGGGTGAAGTAGAGATGTTCTCATCACAATTTTGACATTAGGTGCTGAACGGAGCATTTGGGTATTCAAGACTGCAGCCCCCCCACCTTTACATTGACTCCAATGAAGCACTCAAGCAATCGATCATAAAATGGCATTAAACTTTCGTTTGCAGAGACATGAAACTCACCGAGTGGTCAGAGGTGGGCAGCGATACGTTGGCTCGAAAATCACCGCGAAATACGCTTCCAGAGAAGATATATCCATTATTGTCCGTCTTCATTGATTGTATTGGTTTGACTAGTATTACTCCGCGCGACCGGAAATGGGGGTGCGTTTGTTTACGTTACCATCTATGGTTTGTATGCAAGCTGTAGTTTTTGTAGCCAGTCCCGCTCAAAGATAGCCGTTCTACCTCGCTCCTTGATGTCTACATAAACAACACACTATCGCTACCTACTGGCTGGATGTCTACTGCTATTCAACGGCGTCTGGGGAAAAATAGGTCCGCCAAATGCTACACAACAGTTAGAAGGCATATTTCGCTGCAATTTTCGGGTCAATTTATCGCTGTCTACCACTGACCACACGGTGAGTTCCATGTCTTCTCAAACAAAAGTTTAATGCCATTTTATAATCGATTGCTTGAGTGCTCTATTGGAGTCAATGTAAAGGTGGGGGGGCTGCGGTCTTGGATACCCAAATGCTCCGTTCAGCACCAAATGTCAAAATTGTGATGAGAACATCTCTACTTCACCCCAGAAGTCACACAAACAGGGCTTAATGTCTAAAATAGCGAACTACCACTTTAAATTGTCAGATTAAATTTACGGAACTGTTTCCACAATTGACCTACCCATCTTGACCCCACAATTCAATCAATTACAATCAGCTGACTCAGAGTTGGTTGGATTTTAATGTGGAACGAACTCGCCTCTATGAACACAGGACTCACTTCCACCTTATTTGCAAGTTTGTCGTGCTCCCACATCATTTCCAGTCTGCTAGTTCCTGTTAAGCTGCCCATAGCCCTTTCTGAATGAAAAGCTACCATAATAGTAATGGCGCCGCCAAAGAGGGTAGATTAAAGAAAGAGGATTCAAACTCCGCCCACTCCGTCACCAATGCAAAAGATAGTGCTCAAGTTTGGTCTCCTAAGGGGGCCTTGTACCCCCTTGGTCTCCTAAAAAATGTTTGCCTGACATCACATGGATCCTGGAAAAGTCAGAACCTGAAGTATCTTCCTCTTGAAGTATCTATCCTCTTTGGTGCCGCCAAAAATACTGAATCAAACCAAGATATCGCAAAACACGCCCACTCAATGGAAAAGCGTGTGCTCAAGTTTGGTCTCCTAAGGGGGCGTTGTCCTCTACTTTTTCTTCTCTTTTTTGCGCAAGACTTGCGCTACCGCCATCTACAGCGCTAGGGGGACTTCATTGATTCTCAACCTCAGGACTCCGAAGGTCTCCTAACCGAAGGTCTCCTAAAGGGGCGTTCACCCGACATAAAGTGGATACCGGAAAAGAAACAAAATGAGGCTTCTTGGTTAGATCCACCTTCTTTGGTGCCGCTCTTGTAAGCGAGGATTATAAGGTGAATATGCTGCTACTTGTGGTGGTGTACTCGTACTGACCTGCTCCCCGGCGAGGAGCTGCTGCTGCCTCTGCTTCTGCACCATGAGGAACTGCTGCTGCTGCTCCATCAGGTGCATCTGCTGCTGTTGCTGCTGCTGCTTGAGAGCCTGTGCTTGGGCTTGGGCCTGTGCCTGCGCCGCCTGGGCCTGCGCCTGGGCCTGGGCCTGCCCGCTCAGGTACGCCGCGTTGGCATGGTTAGCCGCCATGGGGTTGCCCGCCTGCTGGCCCGGCATGGCGCCGCCGGGGCCGGGGACGTGGGGTGCCGACGGGTAGCTGCCCTGGTCCTGGGGGTTGGAGAATGGAGTGGAGGAGATAGATGGAGAGGAGAGAGGAAGGTAAAAGAGGACACAAGTTAACAATCGTCACACATTTAGTCATTGTAGCAGTGTAGCACTCACACAATGCTCCTTGATCTATGGAAAACACTGGGAAGTGCGCAGATATTAGATACAAGTTCAGGCTAGGCTAAGGTGCGCAATAAAGAATCAAGCTATGGAACAATACCAAGAGATGATGCAGACAATTCACAGAATAAAATATAGTGCCCTACAGAGCAAAGAGGCAGTAACTGAGCATAGCTCTGAGCTGAGTAAAATTACTTAAAAATGACTCTGTTGTCCACTCTAAGCAGCTTTAGGTAGATTATTGACATGACCGTTTTGTTACTCAATATTACCACATTCTTTGGATATTGATAATTTTATTTAAAAGGTGCACTGTGTACGATGGTGGCCAGAGTAGGTATTGCAACTATGCTGCTCATTAATACCGCACTGCCTGATGCCAAATTTAATCTTCTTTACATGAATATTTACTGAATAATAAACTAACCAGTATGACCAAAGTACAGTATTGTTTTGGAGCTTAAAAAAGTCTATTTCTGGAATTTCAAAATGGCGGACATGGAGAAGATCCACATTTTCATGTATGAAAGGTGCAATTTTCCCAGTCACAATGAATATTAAGAGTTTGATTGTAGTGCTAAATTAATTTGTTAAAAAGGTAAGTTAACATTTGTGAATGGGCAGCATGGATTCTGGAAAGAAACTGCTAGAAATATTACACAGTGCACCTTTAACTTTATATTTTGATATCATTAAAAATAATAATAGTAAATGATTTTCTTTTTTTAAAGATATTTTTATGGGCTTTTTGCCTTTATTTCTGATAGGACAGTGGAGAGTGACAGGAAGTGAATGTGGAGAGAGATGGGGTAGGGTTGGGAAATGACCCCGTCCGGACTCGAACCGGGGTCCCCATGGGCATGCAAGCCCAAATGTGGGGGGCTTAGCGCACTGCGCCACAGCACCCTCCCGTAAATCATTTTCAACAACAATGCAGTTACTGCCTTTTTACTTGGTAGGGCAGTATAGCAGTTTTTACAACAATGAAGGATATGGGTCATAGGGCAGCGTAATGGTGAGATGTGGGTGGTTGCACAGTACAACCACTAGGGGGTGTATGTCTTACACTAATAATGCTTTAGATTCCACCACTAGACACAGGGGAAGAACAGGGAGCAAAAGAATGGCCATAAGGATGGTTTGACGTCATCATCCGTAGGAGGTGTTGAGGCCAGAATTTTAAATCAGTCCTTCTCAGTTTGGTACTGTAGAAAGCTCAGAAGGCCGCACTAACTACAAACTTGGGTACAAGATCTAGACTAGTAATTGCTCAATCACAAATAACACATTTGACCCCAAGTGACCAACAGAGCTCTCAAAAGCCTCATTAGCAAATCTCCACAATCAAAATGCACTAGCGGTAAGCCAACAACAATCACAGGTCCTGTTGTGCACACTGTCAATTCATAATTTCCATAATATGTGCCAAAAAAGGGATGAACTATTGCTGAATCTATGATGTCACTTTCAGCATCAACTCAAATAAAAAAAGTCACATCTTACAAGGCAAATAACTAAACAACAGGAATGGATGCGATTTCCACTGTTTTATTTGCCTCTGGTCCACAAAAACAACAGAAATCAAGATTCAGATAACTCTTCATATTCAGCTGTGACTGCTAAAGTCACGTTAAAATGGAATGAAAGCCATCAAAATCAAACCGCTAGTGAGAGACTTACCATCCTTTCTAGAGGACACCACGGATGTGTTGAACAAGGTTGCCACTATCCCCAATGTCCAGTCTCAGTTTCTAGTCACGATGGACGTGGAAAGTCTATATACGAACATTGACCACCAGGAGGGCCTCAGCGCACTATCCCATTACCTCTCTGGCGCTGGGGACACTGTGCCATCTGAATTTTTGCTACAGTTAACGGACTGGGTTATTCACCATAATGTGTTTTTATTCATGGACGAACTGTATCTACAGAAGATAGGGGTTCCTATGGGGTCCTGTTTTTCACCAAACTATGCATGCTTGTTTTTGGGTCTGTGGGAGAGTCAGTATATATTGAACGCATGTAATCCGTTTTATGAGTGTATCACGTGGTACGGGCGTTACATTGATGACGCGTGTATGGTCTTTAATGGCTCTGAAGCTCAACTACTCGACTTTCATAGATATGTGAATTCTATCAATCCCAATATACGCTTGACTCTAGAGTATTCCCTCACCAGCATTAACTTCTTGGATGTAACCATCTACAAGGACTCAGAGGGTAAACTCCATACGACTCTGTTTAGAAAAACTACTTCTCGTAACACCATCCTCAGAGCTGACTCTTTCCATCCCCCACATCTCATAAATAATATCCCGTACGGTCAATTTCAGCGCTTGAGGCGCATCTGTGACAATGACAGTGATTTTGTGTCCCAGGCTGATTCGATGACACGGAGATTCAAGGAGAGGGCGTACCCCTCTGACGTCGTTGAGCAAGCATATACCAAGGCGCGCTCCATCCCACGCAATACCTTACTTATCAAGAATAGGCAGCGTCGCCGAGAACAATCACGTCCGTACTTTCGTCACGACCTTACAGCACTCTATCGCCACGCATCAGACGCGTTATCACAAAAAATTGGTCTATAATTCAAAGCGATGCCCAAACTACGAGGTGTGTTCCCTGAACCCCCAGTGCTGTCATTTTAAGCGTGCACCATCCCTTAGGGATAAACTCATGCAGTCACACCTCAAAGCGCAGAAGAGCCAGACTTGGTTAACGAGACCCATAGGTACCTATAAGTGCATGCACTGCCCACACTGCGCTAATGTCACCCAAGCAAAGGAATTCGTTGACGTAAAAACTAACAAGTCATATAAACAAAGGGACTTCATTAATTGCAACACTACCTTTGTTATTTATAGACTAACCTGCCCATGTGCTGAAGGCTTTTTTTACATTGGGCGCACGAAACGGCGGTTGAGGGACCGTTTGGCTGAGCACAAATACGCCATTAGAATTGGGAACAGCGACTACCCGATGGCCAGACATTTCAGCGAATGTCATAACAGTAATGACACATTCTCAGGATACAAGGCGTGGAACATGTGAAACCGCTCGTGAGGGGTGGTGACAGATTAAAAAAACTAAATCAGAGAGAAAATTTCTGGATCCATCACCTAGAGGCCATGGAACATCCTGGGTTAAACGAGGATATTGACTTCACTTGTTTTTTATAATATACTTTATATAATGTATAAGTAATGGACTCGTGATGTGCTTCCTACTCTATATATTTTTTCTACTGCACATTTTTTTCTATTGCTTATGTTTCTTTTTAATATCATAGTTGTGATGGTCTAGTATGTAGTAGGTGTTCAAGTATGCATTGGGAAGGGTGGTGGGTGTTTACTTTGGGGTCACATGACCCTTGTGTCACCTTATAGGTGAGGCCTGGCTCCTTGTCCTGATGACAAAGCCCTGATGAAGACCAGTGCGGTCGAAACATGTTGGCTTTTTTAATCATGTGTTAGCCCTATTACAATAAAGGCTTTTTAACGGACTTCCTCTTTTTCCACCTGGAGTTGCCTGGATTTTTTCCTTTTTGAATTGAACTGATCCCCTTCATCCAAGAGCACCCAACAAATACTTTAAGAAGATACTGCGACTTGTTTGAGCTACCAGCCATTTTGTGTTTTTCTGGAATGAAAGCCAATCGTCAACACGACCAGAGCCTTTCCCCTTGGTGTTTCAGCTACTGCATGCACTCCTGCCCCCTTGTACAGAGGAGGAGAAAGTGTGGCAGGACAATCTGGTCAAAGATCAGCACTGCCGTCTTGCACCATCCCTTGACACCGCTCAGCTCACCGGCTTCACTTCCAATGAGCTGAATCTGTGTCACCATCACCACACTCTTTACAAACACCACAACACAACCAAAACAAATTTCACTTTTAACACTACACTACAAACTGCGTCCATCTTTAAAAAATCCATTGCCTTGCCATGTCTAGCTATTTTAAGAGCTAAATAAGATGCAATAACAGTTGTCTTTCTCTCAGATAATTCAACATTTTGATTCTCAACTCATTTTCAGGATTTTCAGTGGAAACTAAAGAAAGCCATAGCAGGGACATCTCTAGTGGAAAAAAAGAGGGCAGTGGGTAAAAAACAAGTGACATAAGCACAGATACACAAGAGCAATGAAGCAGAAAAATGAGCAGGGAAAGCAGAAAGAGAGAGAGAGCGAGAGAGAGCGAGAGAGAGAGAGAGAGAGAGAGATATAGAGAAAGTAAGTATCTCTTGTCTTCTCTCGCGAGAAAGGAAAAAACCCAAGCGAGCCAGAAAGCAGCTATATTTAAATGGAGAGGGGAGGGGAAGCGAGCAGTGGGAAGGGGAGCAGAGGGGGGCTGAGCCTAAAATATACTTCCGAGGACTTCTGCCAGAGGAGGGGGTGAAGCGCTCCATGAAAGAGTGCTTTGTCGTCCGTCCCTCCTCCCTTCCTCCCTCCCTCTTGCTCTCTCTCTCTCTCGCTCTCCATAACTCTCACACGGGGCTTGTATCTAATGCTTGCACGGCCTAGCCCTGCCCCCACCCACTCTCACTCGGGGAGCGAATGAGGGAGAGAGTGTTTGTGTGTGTGTGTGTGTGTGTGTGTGTGTGTGTGTGTGTGTGTGTGTGAATGCCTGCTTCTTAGCAACCATCTGCCTGACCCAGACACACACAAACACACACTCTCTCTCACACATCCACAAACACATGCACACGGTCACACACACACAGTGTCCGTCTCACTAGCGCCAGGGCCTCAAGCCAGACAAGCAGGGACAAAAACACACTACAAGACCCAGTCTGCTGTCAGAGGGGAAACAGACAGCAGCTACTACTACAGAGAGAGAGAGAGAGAGAGAGAGAGAGAGAGAGAGAGAGAGAGAGAGAGAGAGAGAGAGAGAGAGAGAGAGAGAGAGAGAGAGAGAGAGAGAGAAAGTGTAGGAACACAGACCACAGTCCGTGAACACACACTGTTCTGTGCCCCATCTACCCACTCTGAACGATGATTCATATCCGAATTAGCATCCGCCATGAAGGTTACAGCTTGAGTGCACCATGTTATCTGGTGCGTTTCGTGTCTGTAGTACACAGGTTTACTAACATGCTTGAGCTTCCGGGTCCCTTGGCTTCAGTTTCACAAGTGGCAGAGACGGGCATGTTTGTAAAACAAGGCTAACTTACATGGTCAACTTACATATTTTAACACCCATAAACTCCCAACAAACATCCATCCATAAGCATCCAAACGAATATTGGAGGTAAAAGCAGTTCATATCTGCACTGAGGTGCATTTCTCGAAAGTGTAGTTGTTAGCCAGTTGGCAACTTGGGTAATTGGCAATGGGAAATTGCATTGCAAACAAAGTAGCTAACATAGTTGGCAAACTCGAGAAACACCTTGAATTGGTAAATCTCACTTGGATGAATGAAAACAAAAAGGGGCGAATGTTTGATAGACAAGTGTAGGAATTTAGAGGGTGTTTTTTCAAACTGTAGTTGATTTGTTTACTCGCACCCAGAGTTGCCTTTCATCCTAGAATGTGAGCGTGCCTAGCCCTTCTGCTACTTGCTAACTGAACTGGTTATGAATGGCGATTCGTAACAGAACGCCTAGTGCCGTCAGGTGCCTGTGGTTGGTTTGGATTACAGTGGCGTGTGGTACATGGTTGTGAGTGTTTGTGGTTTGTCTGTGGCAGGTTAATGTCCTTTAAAAATACCTTTCTGCACTTCTGTACTACCCAGAGTCGGCTGCTGAACCACAGTGACAACTGTTAGCATGGGTTTAGAGCAGAGAGAGGGTCCAAGGCACTATGAAGTAAAGTCAAAAGTCCTTTATTTTTCTGAGTGGGACATCCTCTCTCTGCTAAACCATTAGCATGGAGATGTTGGATGATGCTAAGATTCAGTTCATTCAACAGAATAATTATAATAATTATATTTCACTTAATTATTTTTCCATTCAAAGATCACATAAAATATGTCTAAAGGGCCATCCTTTGGATTATTAAAAACAACTTTTGAGACAGGTTAAGAATCACAACGCAGCGTTTTCATTAAAACCCCAATAACCTCTGCTACTGCACTTCACAACAACTTTTCATAATCCCCTGAAGGATGGTAATGTCAACTCAGAAGATAGTTTTAGATTTTTCTGGTCCTTGGCTGGACACAGCGCTTTTGAGTGACATTTATAGAGACCTCCTCAGTGGCTGTGCGTGGCGTTTACAACCACATATTACATTCCTATAAAATGACATCAAAATTGGAATGGGGTGGAATCAAATCTGTTTTAAGGAAAACATTTGAGGAGCTCTTTATTTCTAACTAGCCTACCTTGTTGTAACCTGGGAAGTCAAGACCCAGCTCTTAATAAAAAAATATATCCTAGATTTTAAAAACACCTTCAATTAGCAATTAATAGTCTGTTAAGAAAAAAAATCTGTGAATGAACTTGAATGTTAAGGTCTAATACAATAATATCAATTTCTCAAAGTTTAGCAAAATGGATATGTCATTTTGAAACAAAGCTCTCCATTTCTCCGATGTAGGAAGTCAAGACCCAGCTCTTGTTTGGTATGTAATATGCGACTAGCTGATCTGAGAGAAAGTTTTAATATGGAAGAGGTGGTGTGAGGTATGCTTGTGGTTTGTGTTAAGAGTGTTCTTGTGGCACTGCCTGACAACTTTCTGACACTTTGCTTCCTGTGCTCGTATTACAGTGGGCGCAGCCTGCCTGCCTGCCTGCCACACACAAAGCAGCCGCGCTTCTACAAAGGTGGATGTGCGTGCGAGTGAGGAAGTGCAGTATCTGTTTGTGTGTGTGTGTGTGTAAGGATGAATGAATGAGGTCAACTGAGGCAGAGCGTTTTGCAGCTGCAGAGTCAGAACGGTGAGGATCAATTAGAAGGGAAAGAGCTCTGTTCAGCGCCAGACTGCCGCCTAACCGAGATCGAAAGTGTGTGCGAGAGAGAAAGTCAGAAAGAGAAAGAGAGAAAGACACACAAAGACAGAGAGAAATAAAGAGAGAGAGAGAGAGAGAGAGAGAGAGAGAGAGAGAGAGAGAGAGAGAGAGAGAGAGAGAGAGAGAGGCCGTGTTGACAAGACGGTGGACAATTACTGTATGCTGAAATCTAAAAATAAACCCATCTGAGAGAGACGATGCCAGGTTGCTCTCCAAAATCTAAAATCTTTCCTGGAGGCCCTTGAAGAGAGAGCATCAGAGAGGTTTCGTCAATGGCTCACTGAGTTTTTATCGTTCATCTGCCGCTGCTCAACCAACCAACCAACACAGGCCCAGCCCTTACAGCCTGAATGACTGCGTCAAAAATGTAAAAATATCCAGTCCAAGCAAAGCGTGTGTACTGATTTCAACTTTCGCTTTTAATAAACTCTGTTCAAAGGATCACGATGACTGAGGAGAGATGGTCGTGCATGGTAGTGACTGCTGTACTTTTTAAAGAGCAGTTATGTGAAATATCAGCCAACCTCAAGTTCAGATCTGCTGAAATATTAGTTCAGGTGAAAATGTTGCATCACAGAACACTTCACTTCAATTTTTTTGGCAGCACCAGTGCATAACTGAACAACTGAAACAATTGCGAACTGATTACTTAGCCTAAACTTGCAAAGTTTTCTCTTGTTAAATAAATGGCACTTGTCAACCGGAGTGCAAGTTGGCCAATACCACTACCAATAATTATGCACTGCTGACATCTAATAATAACTACAGTTTTCCTCCTCATAGTGCCAAGTTCCATGCTTTGTGACATGGCTGTCATGGCTCAATTGCCAATCACGGAAGAGTGAGCGCGTTCCAATATGCGACCTTGCGTCCTCCACTTGTGCTTGTGGCTTTGTACCAGGAAGTAATATGTCATGATGACATCACTGACAACAGCATTATATTTCAATATCTCGCAAAAGCTCAATTGTAATGTCATTTTCTCATTTGCAATTGGGATGGTGAATGAAGAATAGTCCCCAAAAAACTGTTTTGGCTTGGCTGACAGCTGGGAAACTTCATTGTTTTCTCCACACAAGCCACAAGCACAAGTGGAGCACGCAAGGTCGCATATTGGAATGCACAGAGTGTGTTCCATGTCCTGTTTCCACAGCAAAGCAAACACAGCTTGCACTTCACACCAACTGAATGGAAGAACTTTTTTTAAATGCTATAAAAGCCAATCAAAAGCATTTTTCATAAATCTTACATAGTTTAATTTCACTGCATCATTGGCACAACTGGAACTGGGTTCATGTTATCGGATTTTCCCTTAGCAAACCACTAACTTTAACAATGAGCCTACAACTTTAAGCTAATTTTAGGGCTTTAAACTAATGTTTTTGAAGTGGATACCTGTATTATACATATATATACATGGGGTCCACTCCAGAGCTCTTTTCCGAATTCTAGATATACAGTATATCTAGAATTCGGAAAAGAGCTCTGGACCCCATTTCTCGACAATTCTGTTGCCAGCCAGTTAGCAACTTAGTAAGTTGCCAGTGGGAAATTGCATTACAACCAAATAAGTTGCAACTTAGTTAGCAATGACATTGGTGAGAAACGCACCCCTGCACGTATAATAACCATAACCTGTAACTGACCTGTGGATGCTGCATGTGTGGCGGCGCGCGGAACGGCAGCCCGGCGGCCTTCTGCTTCATGTGCTGCTGTTGCTGCTGCTGCCGCATCATGTGTAACAACGCTGCCTTCTGATTGGCCGCTGCTGAGGCGGAGCCCGGGCCCTGTGGCCCCCCCATCGGGCCCCCTGCCGTCTCGAAGTGCGTCAGGGGCTTGGTGTTGCTGTAGTCCGGCATGGACGACTGAGGCCCTCCGGGGCCCTGGGGGTGCCCCATGCCCCCCTGGCCCGGGTGACCCAGCATGCCAGGGTGGGCGCCGGGCGCCCCCATGTAGCCCCCGGCGGTGCCCGCTTTCGGGGAGCCCTTGTTGGGCGGCTGGCCGGGCATGAGCATGGCCTTGGGGTTGGGGAAGTCCTGCTGGTAGAGGGACGGGCTGGTGGGCTTGTCCAGGCCGTACACAGAGCCTCCGAGCGGGCTTTGCGTAGGCGGTGCCGCCTGGGACCACGACGAGGGGTGGTTGGGGTGGCCAGGGAACTTGGCGGCTTGCTGCGACTGCTGCTGTTGCTGCTGCTGTTGTTGTTGTTTTCTCTGATGCTGCTGTTGCTGCTGCTGCTTCTGAACCTGCTGCTGGCTCTGCATCATCTGGGCCCGCTGCTGCTGGGCCGCCTGCTGCTGCGCCGCCAGCTGCTTCAGCTGCTGGGCCGGAGACAGGTCCTTGGGGGGTCCTCCCATCAAGTGGTTCTGCTGCAGCTGCCGCGACTGGGGCTGGCCCTGAGGAGGCTGCTGCACCTGGGACTGGGGACCGGGAGGCTGCTGCTGCTGCGGGGGAACCGGCAGGGCCGGGGAGGAGGACGCCGAGGCTCCGGCGGCGCTGGTGTTGGGGGAGCTGGTGTGCATGGCCGGCCCCGAGAGACCCGACCGCATGTGGGGCGACGACGTCCGCGGCTCCGGGTCGAACGTCGAGCCCGGGAACTCCGTCTTGATGCTGGCCAGGTCCGGCGGCAGCTGCTGCGACATGGGCCGCGCTCCTGGCGTCGTCGTCACCTGCGGCGGTCCCACGGCGGCGGGCGGCATGTCGGGCTCCTTGCCGTTGCTGTCCAGCGTGTCGTTGAAGATGTCCTGGATGTCCTCGTAGTCCACCGAGCTGTTGAACTCCTCCATCAGCTCCGACCACTCCTGCTCGTTCAGGTTGAGCTCGGTGAAGATGCTGTTGCCGCCCGTGCCGCCCTGCGTGGGCAGGATGTCGTCCATGGGCTCCTGCTTCAGCTCCTTCAGCAGATGCATGTCCTGCTCCCGTGACGACGAGCCCCCACCACGGCCGTCCAATCCCGTGCCGCCGTTCTGCTCCACGCTTCCGTGCGTGCCGTTGTGCAGGAGCGAGTCGGGCCCCAGGCCGTGCTTGGTGTCCAGGGGCGAGTGCGGGGGCATGCCGCCGTTGGAGCCGCCGTTGAGGCCGCCCTCCAGACACGCCTTTTTAGAGGGCGGGTAGCCGCCGCCATCTCCGAAACCGTTGATCTGGTCGCGGCCCAGCGGCGAACTGGCGCTCTCGAGCTTCCTCTTCACCGTCTCCTGCAGCTGGAAGAAGGGAAAGAGAGAGAGAGAGAGAGAGAGAAAAAAAGAGAGAGACGCCAGTAAGTATACATGTATTTTAATGTCATGAAAAGCATCAGTTTCATCATTATTGCACATGAAACTGCTTTTGTTTTAGCCAACAGTGTACACACCAATTAGTATTTCGTGCAGACCAATTAATGATCTAAAATAATTTAACTGATGAACTTAATTAGCATCTCATCTTCATTCAATCTGATACATTCATTCAGGCACACTGCACATCGTAAAAAAAAAAAGAATGCACAGAGAAACGCCAGCCAGTAGTACACCAATTCATTCATGCACCCATGAAAAGCAGTTGTGCTGCGAAACAGCGTTCACAATTCTGTATTCTCCAGAGAGTGAAGAAGATATTTAAAATATTGGATGATGAAATGACGTTCTTTACCCCAACAAGAACAATTAACAGGAAAACAAGAATCTAATCATCATCCAATAACGGACTCAAGCACAGTTTGCAAATCGTGTCCAAACCCTTCTCTGTAAGAGGAAGTGCAAGTGTGTACAAATAACTGTTTTGGCGACACTGTCCAGCGCTACAGCCGTGTGTACACCGTGCTCCCTTGGCTGCGAACCAGTAGGCCCTTACACCCACACAAGATACGGAAGTGCTTACTCATTGTGGCTGCTCAGCTTACACTCGCACTATTCAAACAATTCAAAGCAGTAGCAGCTCACAGGCCCTTCAGCCCTCCCTGAAATGTGGCTTGAGAGTTGAGCGACTGACTGGACTCCCAGATGTGCACGTGTGCGCGCAGTGCACGCACACAGACACCGACAGACAGACAGACACACACGGAGGAACACTCTTAAGAAAGAGCACACACAAACACACGACCAACCCCAATGCGTTTCCAACCTGTACTTAGCGTTGTCACCTCTATTCAAACAATTCAAAGTAGTAGCGCTCAAAGGCCCTTCAGCCGTCCCTGAAATGTGGCTTGAGAGTTGAGCGACTGACTGGACTCCCAGATGTGCACACGTGTGCGCACACACAGACACGCATGCACGCACACATGCGCACACACACACGCACACACACACAGAAGGACACACTTAAGGAAGAACACATGCACGGACACACACACACAAATGCACGCACATGACCAACCCAAATGAGTTTCCGACCTGTACTTAGCGTTGTCACCTCGTCAGCTGACCACAGAATCCACATGTTAATGGTAGGTGTGAACAAAGCCTGGCTGGGAGACTTTGAAACCATTAAGCTAAAACAGCAATAGTCACAGCAGTCCCACACACTGTCCATTACACATGGCTCTCAAAGCTCAAGTCATTCAGGAAACTCAACTGGAGTACGTCTTAATGACCTGACACAGTGTGAGTAATAAATATGCTGTGTAATGGATGGTGGGTAGGATTTTGACAACCGCTTTGAACGATAACTTTGGTTACATTCAAGGCTCTAAAGCCAACCAGCCAAATGCTGATGAAAAATTAGTTTGGCTGGTAGAAAAGAAAACTTACTAGTCACTCTGACTAACAGTGAGTATATGTTTGGCTGGTAAGAGTTTACAGCTAAGCCAAATTGACTAGCGATGAAAAAAAGTGTATTTATAACCCTGGTTATTATAGCCATCGGACTCATTTCAATACTGAGGTGTGCAAAAGCGCTTTGGGTGACTGTTGTAAAAAAAAAACATTACACAGCCCCACGTGGGCCATGGTAGGCACGACTCACTAGACTGTAATCAGACAGTCATGTAGTTAAGCTTAGTCATGTTGTACTCGTGGCTGGAGACTGGAGAGGCATACACCGTACATGCAGACGTGAGCTCTGCCTGCAGCCAGTGATTCCTTTAGAACATCACACATGCACAAGAAGGAGGACTTGCTGGCTTTTTTTTTTTTAAGAACGCTATGGGCTATATTAAACATGTATGCGTACATACAGGATGCGTAGTAAATACTTTACACAACTATGAGTCTAAAAAAAATAACTACTTCTAAAAAATACACCCCAAAACAAAGCCTCTCTCTGTAATGTAAGCAAACAGTCATTCCTGCATACAAGAAGCAAGGAACACAAGATGCTACTGAGGAAGACAGTAATGCACACTCAACACTAGGTCTCCTATGCTGGCTTGGGGTCTACAACATGGGAATGAGACAGGAGACAGGAGAGACAGTTTTAATTTTAATTCAAGGACACTTTGGCAGGCAGGTAGGTACAATGTCCATGACACCTGCTGACCCTCTTCCTCTCTCCGCAGATTTATCACAACAAGCCAGTGGGTTTTTTCCAGAGTTAGCATGGGGCCTCCAACAGTATGGGGCACTGTGCAAGGCCAGGCCAAGACAGCAAAGAGGCACCGCTGGAAAGATGCTCAGTCAGTCGGAGACGGGTAATGAATAGGCTACCCTCAGGAACACACGCTCACAAACGCGCCTCAGCAAGAGTTAGATGACCTCCACGGTGTTGTTTTAGGCATAAACAGAGTTTGTAAACATGTCTTTTTCGCCCAATATATACACAGAGCAAAACATATGCAGCGTTTGTTTAGATCTCAAAACGCTACTTGGTGAGCAAAATTGAGCTACCAAGTGTCCATCTTGATGAGGTCTGTGGGAAGTGGCCAACTTTATGATGGCCCTTGATGAAACATCTACACAGCCTAACTCTCATCCAGAGGTAATTCAATACTGTGCAGAGAAACATAGCATTCGCTGTTAACATCATGCATTTCAATGCTGGCCCAGGTCATGCATTTGTTCATTGAACATATGTAGATTTCTGAGATCTGTCCCCATAACCGTAACAGACTTTGCACTGGTCGAACCATCCATGTCGGTGTGTGTGTGTTACAGTTTACAGGACAAGCCTATGCTGGTATGACTACATTGCGTTCTGTCAGAGAGAACGGTTCAAGACTAAAGAGCCTATTTGTGTAGTGTTCAGCGCTCAAAGCACAAAAAAAACAAAAAAGTGAGAATCAATAGATCACACAACCAGAGTACTTGACCTCGGCCAGGGATCATGTTGCAAACTCATATTGCATAAAATCCTGCATTGCCACACACAAAAACACACACACACACACACACAAGCACACACAGACACAAGCACACACACACACAATCAATTCCCATTACTCAGTCAGTAATGCACTACTTAAGCTGTGTACACACAGCCCTTCTGACTGCGTGTGTCCTAAAAAGGCTAACGGACATGACCGGGGAAGCAAACAATCAGCTGAGTTACACGATCGCTCTATTTAGTGGGCCTCCATTGGATTTTTCTATAGCTGTGCCATAGGCAACCATTTGTCACATCACATTACATCAAATCACAGATGTCCCTTTATTGGATATGAACACTTGAATGGCTAAAATTTAGTTTACTGTTTCAGTTACATCAATTAAGTACAGTGCAACAAAGTATGCATATTACTGTACCTAAGGTTTAGGAATGGGTAAGGAATGTACAATGCAAGTTCATAACTGCTTATTAGTAGTTGGAAGATGCATTACAAATGGGGGTGGGTGATATGACGATATTAAATTGTGAAATCAAGTACAAGATCGTCTTGAATCTGCCAAAGTGCAGAAATTGTACTACTTACTGTCTACTTAGTTAATGTCTACTTAGTTAGTGTTGTCTTCTTTTATTCTTTACATTAAGACTTATTGTATTCCAATTGTGCACTTTATGAGCGTCAGTGTGTTTACATTGAATGAATTGCTCATTACAAATTTTAAGTATTGTTGTTGTTGTCGTTGAATTGTTGTTTTTATTTTTTCAATGAGAGATTGTGATAAAAAAGATCGTAATCGAGATTTTAATATTTAAAAATCGGGATATGACATTTTTGCCATATCGCCCACCCCTTATAACAAACGAAAGCGAGGTGTTAAACTACAAACCATGTGAGAACACATTAAACAGATTCCTTTGAGCATTTGATTGAGCACTTGAATATTGCCATCATCGCTGGGTAATCAGTATTACATCAGTGTTTCCCTTGGTTGAACTCAAGTATTTCCCCAGCTGGACCAAGCACATACAGTTCAGAGTACCAACAACCGACAAGCAAAACATTACCTACAAATGAGACAGACCTTTTGGTTTTAATGGAAATTTCATTGATTGAACCATACATCAGCCCGACCCATAACCCTTAGTACTGTGATGCAAGTGAACCTCTAGTTCAGTACTGTAGTTCTCAACCTTTTTTTCTGAACCAACACCCCCTTGACCTAATTATAAGCCTGCCAACGCCCCCATGACCTCATCATAAGCCTGTTAACGCCCATGTTAGTATTAAAAAATAAAACAGATTTTTAAAAAAAAAACTGCCACTGAGTGCGCCCCCCTCTCCGCTGTCTCCTTCTCAACGCCCCCCAAGGTCTCTATAACACCCCCGTTGACAAACCCTAACTCAAATTGATGGTTGGGGCAGGGCAGGGGGACGACGCTGGAGCTCTAATGGCAGATTAGCGCCGGCTCGCCAGGCTCCAGGCGCTCCACTAGCACCAGGGTGCGAGCTGCCGCCATGGGCCTCAGACCTGCCCCAAGACCCCAGGCTGGCCCCTCTCAACTGTCTCGCTCTCCCTGCGCCTGCCTCTCTCTTCTTTCTGTGCAGCGCCATCCATCTTTCTCTCCCTCCCTCTGTATGTCTCGCTCAGCTTGCCTCTCGCTCTCTCTCTCTCTCTGCCTCTCTACCTCTCTCCCTCTCTCTCTCACCCCCCCCCCTCCCTCCTGCCTCTCTAAAAATGTTTGTCTTGACAGTGCTGATGATTGTGAGCGGCAGCCATGGCAGTCAGACCTGCCCCAAGACCCAGGTCGGTCCTCTCTGCCCTCTCTCTATCTCTCTCTCTCTGCCTGCCTCCCTATGTCTCTCCATCTGTTCTCTCTGTCTCTTTTTCTCTCCCTCTCTCGAAATGTTTGTCTTGACAGTGCTGCCGATTGCTCAATGACCAAAAGCAAGTGTGCCCCATCACATGGGCCCCTTTCCACACGCTGTGCGAGTGTGCAGTGAGTGAGTGAGTGGGTGAGGGAGAGAGTGTGTGTGTACACACAGGCATGTGGCTCAGCGAGATGAACTGCACACAGTGAGTGCACACACTCACGCTTGCTTGCTTTGCTTTCGAGATGATCACTTCAAACGACGGGAACAAGACAACACTCATTTGAATAGGCAAGCATTTCTATTGGCAAAAGCCCACATTCAGTGCACAGTGCAGCGCCTGTTAGGTCAGGAAAACACTTTTTGATAGGCTATCACCTCCCGTCCTCCTCAGTCACTGGGTGCATTCCATTATCTAAACTCCTGTCCTTGACTCACGCTTGTGGCCTTGTGCTTTGCCGACATCCTGGCTTCATGGAGAAGGAAATGAAGTTTCTAAGTCAGTCAAAAAATGGCCTTTGAATTGTGCTTCTGAATTGAAGTTCTGTCCTCAATGACGTCTTGCAATGTCATCACGAGGCCAGAAGCACTGGAGTTACGGTAGGGACACATAGACGCGAATTTGGCCAAGCGAAGCGAACTTTGCCATTCATTACCATAGAGCTACTAAGTGGGTGACATCAAGTTGTATGCGCGGATTAGCATTTCAACTGCATCCGGTTTCCAGGAATAGGGATAGGAACATAGGGTTGACAAAAATACAAGACAGACGTTAACAGCAGTCATTCGCCTATCCCCGCATTCTTTCCTTAGTAACAAAATAGTACAGCACAACCACACGTGTGTGTTTATCAAACAAAACATGAAAATAATAGAGGTGCTCCGATCACCATTTTTTGGCCCGATCACCGATACCGATCACCAAAAATCTTTATCTGCCGATCACCGATCATTGCCGATCACAGAAATGATTTCCTATTTTTTTAATAGCCTATTAATTAACCTTATTGAATACCATTTCTGCCCATAAACCAATCAATCTTAATTTGCACATGTTGCTTTCACAATGTAGGCCTATTATTACGCTATTATTATTATTATTATTATTATTATTAGGCTATTATTATTATTATTATTATTATTATCTTTCAGCTCTTTCAGACTAGTGTTGGTAATATAGCCTACAAGTAAGTCTACAGTATTAATCAATTTATAAGTTATTGCATATAATTACTAAACTATTTAAGATTGAATTGAAACTGAAACATTACATCAATATATAAGTCATTGCATATAATTACTAAACTATTTAAGATTGAATTGAAGCTCAGACACCTGGATCTCAGTCTCTCGTCTTCTGCATACGAGAAAAAACCCTGTCGCTTTAAATGAGCAGCCTCGTGAGGAGAGCCCCTCCCCTCTCTGTCACTCACTGTCCACAGCTGCAGTGCTCCGCGACCGTTCTGAGTCTGAGCTCTCTCCCTCTCCCCTCACCTGTCGCCGTTTGGCGTTTCGGAGACTATCAAACTAATCGACTGACTGTCAATTACAACGTTGAAAACAATAACGTTGCCATGCTTGTGCGGACAACGTGAACTTGTCGCGTGCTGGCCGAGGCAACTACACAGGTTATAACGCAAAATGGCTAACTGGCGAGAAGTAGTCTATCGCAAATTACATTGTGACTGAAAAACTTGAGATTCTACATAGGCCTACACAAAACAAGAAAAAAACTTCCCTTGAAAGAACAGGCAACACGCACAACACAGCGTGTCTGCGAGGAAAGCTCTTTCTCTGTAACACTGTCATAGATTGTAGAATTCCCTGCACAGACTCATTGAGTTTCACACCGTCCACTCTCCCTCTGTTCGGTGTTGCAGCGACTACAAACAAATGACCTGACTGTCCATTAGGCTACAACTTTAAAAACAATACCGTTGATGATTGTTTTGGAAACGTTTAGTTGTTGCGTGCTGACAGGCTGTAACTCAAAATAGCGAACATGGCGAGACTGACACGTCATTCTCAAATTACAAGTCATGTAAACGGCGCATGGATCGGAAAATCAGATCATTGTTGATGCAGATTATATGATTATAAATGGTGAAAATGAAGGAAGGAATTCCAAAAAGTTAAAGACAGGTAAAGATGCCTTATTTTGGTGCAGCAGCTGTGCAGAGCCAGCACCTAGGCTACATGCAGGCAGCGCCAGGTGTAAAGGCAAAATGGTTGCGTGAGGAATTTAATATCTCTGGATCGGTTTTTTGATCGGCATGTTTTTCCGATCACCGATCAGGCTATTTTTGGCCATTATCGGCCGGTCATGATCGGCTGCCGAGCAATCGGAGCACCTCTAGAAAATAAAGTAATGTTGCTATCCCTTGGCTACTCGTGAATTTTTTAGAACTACATCTCACATTCTCACGAGAGCTATAAGGACTTCCTTCTGTGAAGCCTAGTTGCATGAGCAAACTTCTGCTTGATGGTAAGTTTTGAAAGTATACTACTAAACCAAAGTTTAAGTTTTATCAAAAGAGTGTTGTCAGGAGTGAAATCGCTAATCGTGTGTTTGCACTCACACCTTATTTGAGACTGGTCCCTAGGCCTGGGCAAAAAATCGATGTGATTTTAAAATCGAGTTTGAACGTCAAATCGATTTGTTTTTTGAGAAATCGCGTTAATACGATTTAAAAAAAAATCCTCTGTCCCTATGCAGTTTATGTATCCAAGCGCACAGCGCACGCATTACGTTCGCCAAGACCTCCGGAGACGTAGGCCTACCTAGTGCATTCTCTGTGTCTCCTCCCCCATTACATGCACAAACAAACTAACCGTGGTGAGTGAAATTGTTAGCCTACACCAAAATATAACGGGTGAAATGAAACCGGTGAGGAATACGGGCTCCTGTTCAAAAAAGGTGACACTACCTCCTATCGTTTTGCCAATGATGAATACCAAACAGTAGGCCTACCACTTTGTAAATGTTGAATGACATGACAGTGTTGTCGTAACGTAAGCTGTAGCAGCCGGACTACAATCTTGTTTCAATATTTGAAACGGAAACATCTCGCGGAGAAAATGGCAAACAACTCTACCCCTACCACGAGTAAGGTGGAAAGCAATCACCGATGCAATTAGCTTAGAACTACCTACTACGGACATGCTTCCAATTTATTCGGCGGAGAAGAGAGGTTTTCAACATATGCTTAAAGTTTTGGATGCGCTGCTTCCTCGCCTGTATCTTAACCAACATATGCGAGTTGAAAGGAATCTCTCTCGCTCTCTCACACACACACACACACACACACACACACACACACACACACACACACACACACACACACACACACACACACACACCAAGCACACGGAGCACTCGGTCTCTCGCGCGCTCTCTCTCTCCCCCTCTCTCCAAAGCCCCACTCGGACTGGACTTTAATGAGGAGACTAGACTTGAATCGAATCGTGAATCGTGAATCGAGTTTTTTAATGAAAAAATCTAGATTTTTTTTTTTGGGTGAATCGCCCAGCCCTACTGGTCCCCATTCATTTTCGACAGCTAGTGGGAACCGGGAAGTCGTTAAATGCTAACAAGAAAGACTACAATCTACTACATGCTTCTGGGTGACTTGCGAACTCTATGAGGGAAGTGAAAGCAAGCGAACAGGAGCAAATCAAATCAAATTAACAACATAACCGTTCCATTCCATTTGATTGGCCACGGCGACCTGATGACAGTTGAGCTGTCAGAATGGAACACTGAATTTCGCCTCTCTTCACGTCGCTCGTTTCGCCTGCTATGTGTCCCTAGTGTTAGGATAATGGTATGGACCCAGTGGATGGCCCCTGTGCGGGGATCACTTGGTCATGCCTGGAATGCCGGCTGGCTGCAAGGCTGGGCGCATTCAGAAATAAACAGACAAGTATGTGCATGCGCACAAGACACACGCTTACACACTCTCTGGTTCATCCCCTCTCTCTCACACACACACTCACTCACTCTCACACACACAGGAGCGATCTCGCTGATCGCTTGATCTGGTCTTTCTCACACTCCAGTGGAAGCCAGAGCGGCTCCTTGATCTGGGTTTAAAAAGCTGGAGGGGGGGCGTGTGCAAAAGCGGCCTCTCTGATCTAACCAACGTCCCCATGGAGAGGGAGGGAGCGTGTGTAGTGTGTGTGTATGTGGTGTGTGTGTGTTTGTTAGTCACTGCAGGGCTTTCTGAACCTGAAAAACTGGTCCCAGTGTGTCTCCTCTTTCTCTCTGGAGAGAGAGAGAGAGAGAGAGAGAGAGAGAGAGAGAGAGAGAGAGAGAGAGAGAGAGAGAATTGAGACAGGCCATATGCCTACAGATCTGTCTCTGTCTCTGTCTCTCTGTATGTAATGCTACATTAAAGTTAAAAAAGTTTGAATGGTTCAAAAACGTCTCTCTCTCCCCGCCTCCCATATCAATTGCTCTTTTGCCTGTAATGATGTTTTACCCTCCTTTGGCATAACAAAACATTCACTCCTCTCCTCAATTTCAATGAGAAAGCCGTTTGCTTTTCCTTCCATGCTAATGTTGTTTTTCCCCCCTCTCTTCCCCTTTTCATTACCAAATTCCCCTTACTACCAATCTTTCTCTCTTTCCCTTCTCTTCACAGTTTTGGTTGCTTTTTAACCCCCAGCTTCAAAATACACACACACTTTTTGTGTAGCCTTCTCTCCCACCTTCACCATTTCTCCCCCACAAAAAGAAAGCTTTTTTTTCGCGCTGCTCCTGTTTGTGTGACACACATTACCTCCCCCTTTGAAATTCTGTGTGTGTGTGTTTGTGTATGCATGCGTGTGTGTGTTTGGTGAATAGCGTGTGCCTTCCTCAGTCTACCATTAGTCTTCAGCACTTCACCAGCACCACAACCAGCGCTGCTATGGCCACGGTTACCCCCTGAACCACATGAAACTAATTAGCATGTGTATAGACAGGGGAGGCCACAACAAAAGAGGCCAGCAGTGGCGGCAGCAGCAGCGGCGGTGCGCAGGGGCCGACCCAGCTAGCTAGCGGTGTGTGTGTGTGTGTGTGTGCGTGAGGGAGAGAGTTTGTGTGTGTGTGTGTGTGTGTGTGTGTGTGTGTGTGTGTGTGTGTGTGTGTGTGTGTGCGTGCGTGTGTATGTGAGGGAGAGAATCTGTGTGTGCATGAGGGGGGAGACCGAGTGAGTGTGTGTGAATTTGAGAGAGAGAGAGAGAGAGAGAGAGAGAGAGAGAGAGAGAGAGAGAGAGAGAGAGAGAGAGAGTGTGAGTGAGTGAAAAAGAGTGTATGTGAGGGGGCGGTGGGGTGGGCTTTGCCGAGGAGCGGGGTGCAGGGAGCGTGGCGAATTCCTGGGGCCGAGTGCAGCCAGCCATCCAACCAGCCAGCCTGCTCCTGCCTGCCCTCTCTTTGAAGCCCCCGGGGGCCTGCCACAATGGGCCGCCCCAGGATGCTCCACGGCCCCGAGGACAGGAGAGGAGTGGGCCACACCACCACAGCCAGAGGGGGGTGAGGAAGGGAAGAGCAGGGACGATATGAAGAGGCAGACACTAGACAAAAGTTGACTAGACAAGAGTCAAAAGGTGAGGAAAAGTTGTCATGAGAGTTTGCAAGAGATAGATAGATAGATAGATAGATAGATAGATAGATAGATAGATAGATAGATAGATAGATAGATAGATAGATAGATAGATAGATAGATAGATAGATAGATAGATAGATAGATAGATAGATAGATAGGCTTAGATATCAAGCTAGATAGATAGATATGGAGAGAAAGAGGTTAGAGAGATGGGTGCATTTCTCAATGACGTTGTTACTAACTACACCAGCAACTTAGTTGGTTGCAATGCAATTTCTCATTGGCAACATACTGAGTTGCTACGCGGGTAGCAATTAGGCTTTTGAGAAACAGGGTGCAGATTGACAGGGAGAGAGGGAGGGAGAAAGGGGGTGTCTGGTGGTGGGAGAAAATGCCAGAAAGGCACAGTATGTGTGAAGCATGCAATTTTGAAAGTCACTCAAGTTCTATCTGAAATATTATGCGAGTATGGAGGGAGTAAGTCAGTGACCTGCAGCAGTGCTTATTTGTGGTGTGTCTGTGAGTCTATGAGAGACCCACAGAAAGTGGATGAGAGATTATGAAGAAAGAGAGAGAGCGAGTGAGGGAGGGAGGGAGAATGAAGGAGCAAAACTAGAGGGCACAGAGTGCAATGCGTAATGAAATAAATTTTGAGGTTAAGGAGTGCAAAGTGAAAGCAAAGGATACTGAGGAGAACAAGAACAAGCAAGAGGAGAGAGAGGAAACGGAAGATAAGAGGGGGAGGGAGAAGGGGAAGAAGAGAGAGAGAGAGGGGCCGACAGAGGAGTGTGCAAGAGGGTGAGGAGTTGGAGAAGGTACAAGAGACAGAGCGAGAAGGAATGAGAGAGAGAGAGAGAGAGAGAGAGAGAGAGAGAGAGAAAGAGAAAGAGAAAGAGAAAGAGAGAGAGAGAGAGGGGGATACTGAACCATCTGAAACACACACTCACACACAGGTTCTAAGTCCAAGAGCATGAGGTAGGTCTTTTCTGAGTCCCAAACAGTAACTCAGCATTGCCTGGAGCAAGACAGTCTCTCTCCTCTTCTGGTGTGCGGTGGGGCAATGAGCCCACGACCCCCACTGAAAATGTGTGTGTGAGAAGAGTGAGAAGAGGGTGAAGAGTAGGAGAGGGTACAAGAGACAGAGCGAGAGGGAGCGAGTGAGAGAGAGAAAGAGAGAAAGAGAGAGGTGAGTGGGGGTAGGGAGGGGTACTGAATGACTCAAACAAACACACACACAGGTTCTAGGTCCAAGAGCATGCGGGTGGTTCCTTTATGAGTCACCCACAGCATAGCCCGGAGGAGGACACTCTTCCCTCTCTCTCCTCCCTGGCCTGCCTCTCTGGCATGGTGTTGGCGGGGGCGGCGAGTCCTGGGACCCCCACCGATGGCCGAACCCACCCAGGGGTCATAAAGGGACGACAGGGAGGAGTGCAGCAGCCGGTGGCCTCAGAGGAAGCAGTGACAAACACAAACACACACACACACACACACACACACACACACACACACACACACACACACACACACACACACACACACACACACACACACACACACACACACACACACACACACACACACACACACACACACCTTTCCACACTGG
The DNA here is from genome assembly GCF_034702125.1 of Engraulis encrasicolus. Classification (NCBI taxonomy): domain Eukaryota; kingdom Metazoa; phylum Chordata; class Actinopteri; order Clupeiformes; family Engraulidae; genus Engraulis; species Engraulis encrasicolus. The sequence goes on from NC_085879.1 coordinate 22,100,995, forward strand.
CCATAAGGTGCGTTCAGGCCGACTGAAAACTGTGCCAGTGCCCTTTCCTGCACCTAATCTCGAACTTCACATCGCAAGTCTGAGCGCTTGAGAACCTGAAAGTTGGTTTGAGATGCAAACCGAAAAAAAAAACCCTTGTATTTTTTTCTCCACGAAACCGTGACGTCAATGTGGACATTAGGGATGCACCGATACCACTTTTTTGAAAACCGATACAAGTACGAGTACATTAATGTGTGTACTTGCCGATACCGAGTACCGATACCGATGCCTTTTACCACCAAAATACAATGAAAATAAATGCACGGCCTTGTTTTTTTCCACCTGTGATATTTTTATTGTCCATTTCCATGTAGATTTAAATGTTAGTAAATGTATGAGGTGGCACTTTTTTCCATGCTGATTTCAAGTCCACAGAACATGACAAGATTTTGCATTGTTTTGAGTAATAGTAGTACTCGTAGCTGGTATCGGTAAGTGCTTGACGAGTACGAGTACGAGTATAATAACCAGTATCGTATCGGTGCATCCCTAGTGGACATCAGCAGGTTCATCCGGGTAACACAAAGTTACATGCGGAAAAGTTCAGAGCCCGGTATGAATGCGAGTGGTTTACAGGTAAGCTCTTCAGTTCCGAAGGTAGCTGGTGCAAGAACGGGCACCGGCACCATTCTGGTCAGCCTGAAAAAAACTGTCTCTCGCTCTGAACTTCGCTCCACCTACCTCTTTAATACACAGACATGCAGATATTGCCAAAAAAACACTATATCCCTTTTCCACACTAATAACATCAATATTGACCGCCTCCTCTTGCCACTCTCATCTGTGCAGATCTACCTGTCTGCCTGTCTGTCTGTCTGTCTGTCTGTCTGTCTGTCTGTCTGTCTGTCTGTCTGTCTGTCTGTCTGTCTGTCTGTCTGTCTGACGTACAGTGTTCATCTCGCTTGCACACACTGTGCTCTGGGGAGTGCAGATGGGCAACAGCAACAGCAGGTCTGCCCTGGATGGTGAAGGGGGTTATAACTCAAATACACACTGGTCACAAAATCTGCTGTGCAGTGTGCACACTCCCCCTTCAACACATTACCCTCTCTCCCTCTTTTGCACGCACGCGCACACACACGCTCGCACACGCACACACACTGCGGGTGTAGGATAGAGAGAGAGACGCGTGCAGCCTTTAACTACAACACAACAATCTGTTCACAAAACATCTATGGCCCTCCTTTTCAAACTCGCACACATTCCCCGTTTCTGTTTCACTCACACAACAAGCACGCACTCTCACACACAGCATTATTGGAAGGAGTGAAGCCTAGATGTTCAGTGCTGGCCGGGGATGGGGATGGAGGGGGTGGATGGTTATTGGGAGGGAGGAGGACTATTTGATGAGTCAGGCCTGTGTGCGAGCTCGCTGGGGGTGTGGAGGTGGGGGTGCGTAGAGGGTGGGGGAAGGGCAGGGGCTTTTCAGCGTTCCTGAGTCATCTTGCACATTCTGTACTAGAGTCTCACACTGTGTCCATGAGTGAGTGTGTGTGTGTGTGGTGTGTGAATGCATGAATGTACGAGTGTGACTGTGTGTGTGTCTATGTCTGAGACTGTGTGTGTGTGTGTGTGTGTGTGTGTGTGTGTGTGTGTGTGTGTGTGTGTGTGTGTGTGTGTGTGTGTGTGTGTACATATGAAATGTCAGAGTGTGTGTGGGTGTCTGTGTGCACAAGTGTGTGTGTGTGCACTGACGTGCGCATGTGTGTGGGAGAGAAAGTGTGTTTGTGTGTTCCAGTAGGCCTGAGAAGACAATGTGAAAGTTCAGCATGTACACACACTCGGCACAAACTTGAGCAGTGTGTCTGGAAGCAGCAGCAGCAACACCCCCCCCCCACACACACACACAGTAGAAAAACACAAACTAATCCTCTCTGGTGAACACCTCTTCCTCGCATAATTTGCATTTAAGCAACCCTGAGCAGCAGCACCACCACGGCTGCGTGCTGACGAGTGAAGTGGCTTTGATAAAAACAACAGCACAAAAACCATCAGTGATTTGTGGTGGTCGCTGAACTGGAAAAACCACCATGTACACTGCGTGTGGTACCACATACACACAAACACAGTATATATACAGAGTTTACAAAATGTAATAGGGAATATAGCTTCCGGTAAAACATACGAGGGGGTGAATTAATTGCAAGTTAATTAAGTGTTAGGTTACTGTGTGTCTGTGCTTGAATAAGGTTGAGGATTTGTGCAAGGCTTTTGCTATGTTCTAACATTTCACCTGAAATTGCACTTTAATTGTCTTGCACTTTAAATGTCTGTATGAGCACTGTCTATGTCCAAACTGTCTTATGTCCATGTATGAGTACTGTCTATGTCTATACTGTCTATGTCCTTACCTAGATTAGTCTATGTCTGCATGGGAAAGCAAGAAACGTAATTTCAAATTCTTTGTATGACCAGTGCATGTAAAGAAATTGACAATAAAACCAACTTGACTTGACTTGAAATTCAAATATCCCCAACTAATGGTGTACATATCCCTGGCTCCACGCGTACAAAGCTTGCACCGAAACTGAAAAGCTAACAGTTTCCAGTCTGTCCGATTTGAGACATACCTGGTATGCCAGGTGTGAAGTTTCGCTCGCTACGCTTATCCAGCAGGAACGGAAACGAACATGCATTGCATACTTAGGTTATGTATGGGAGTGCCCCGGGTGATCCCTTTTGATGAGCGCCAAGTCAAATCCAGCTTTTCAGGGATATAATTGAAGACGACTCTGTCAAGAGCAGAGGCATTATGTGTGTCTGCTGCCTAACATCGGCCCATACAGTTGACTGACAGCACGACACGCCTCCTAAACTGTCTGTTTGACATCTTGTCATACAAGACAGACAGCATCAGCACCAACCGTTAGCCTAGCTGTCTTATATCAACCCAGAAACACTGGTTGATCGATCAAAACTATTCTCATGTTTGACAAATTGTTAATCAGCGTCAAATTATGACCATAGGCCTCCTGATTGTTTCAGACGTGCTGGATAATATCAAACAGTGCGTTCTACATTGTAATAACATGTTATGCAGGCTACAACACCATAGAAATGTTGTAAACACCTATGCAGATACACCACATAAGCAGATATACACTCATCATAATTTCTGTTACAATGTATTAGTAATGGTTGAATCAACACGGGGAAAAATGGCTGACCCCGCTTGTTATTAAACGTGAATAGATGCCGCCATCCCCCTATGTTGTCAAATGCCAACATGGTCATGTGACCAAAGGCACGTAGTACGCACCCAGGCATCCAGAACAGTACACGTGAAAGGCTCATGACAGCATCACTGGCATTGACACAAACTACGAGCATTCTGGCAGACCACAGAAAATTGTCAACAAACGTCCACTGTACTTCAGCTTAAGACACACTATTTTCACTTAATACTAAGATATTCACCTACTGCAAATGCAGAAAATAAACAGTACCCCGGTCTATTTGGTGCAAACAACGGCAGTCATTCATTCATTCGTGCCTCGCATCAATTCAGATACAACCGCTACGAGTGAAGCCTGGTCACTTACCGCAATTAAAGTACTGTTTCTGCTCGGCTCTCCAGGCGTCCCGCTGTCGGCGAGCTCTGCGTTGCCTCCCCCGGTTCCCGAACCCCTTGGCGTCGTTTGATCGGATGTCGGCTGCGTTTGCCTGTGCTTACTCGACCGTTTGGCCTTGGTCTGCAAGCAGCGTTGATGCAGCGCGAGCGTCTGCTGTCGTTCCATCTCCAGCCGCTCCATGCCCGTGTTGTCGTAGCGGTTCTCGCAGCTGGTGTGGTGCCGTCTGAAGAGTTCGATTCGACGGCGTAGCCGCTCCATCACCGCGCTATGTCGCGGCATGACAAAATCCGCCATCATCAATGATCCCGTGTGTAAATCTCCGGGGCTTGGTTTCAGTGCTCCGGATACAAGCAACTTTTAATGCTGAATGTGCTTCTTCAGTGAGTGGGTGTCTCTACCCCGCTGCCTTTCACAAAACACGCACGACTGCCACCATTTTTGTCGTTTTGACTGCGAGTCTTTTGCCCGATATAAAACAACCAGGCTTTAAAATAAACTGCACCCCGACAGAGTGCCTTTTCCTCATAACAGTTGGTTTACATGTTCCGATTTTTAAGCTACCGTACACACACTATTGTTGTACAATTAACGATAACTAGATGAAAATACTGTTCGCTGTATTCTCCGAAAAAAATCAACCGTTGCTCTTCCAAAGGGCTTGATACTTACATTTCAAACGGAACAAAAACTGCCACTATCAACCTCAGCCTTTTGGAAGTAGTTGATTCCTACTTACAATCTCAGCTATGATGGCACTTCACCCCCAATCAACACAGAAAGCACAGCCGAAGACGGGGGTGTCCGTCACAGTACATAGCGAACATAGACGGCAGATATGACACAATTTCTCCCAATAGTTGCAAACGTTCCGTTTTAGACCTTGACGCAAATTAATGGCACAAGGTAAAATAAAATAACCACACAGGTCTCCTAAACATAAAGCTGTGCGCAATCCTACTCCAAGAGCTCTCAGAAGCTCAGTTCCAACTTTCACCCACCGAATTTGCTGACGAAACTGTTCAAGAACACACGCGACTAAAGAACTTACAAAAACATGATACCATGTGAATACGCAAGTGTAGAAAACACCTGTGCATTATCCAAAAAGTTGAACAGACAACAACAGGAGCTTGGTTGGTTAGCAAGCTGCTAACTGCCAACACAAAACTCTTTAGAGTTTCTAGCTCAGAAGTTTAACCCACCAAAATTAACAAGTTTTCCTAAAGACTCGTTGGATGCGTGTGCATTCAGTTCTGAAAACTAAAAAAAATCGCTGTGCCCTCCGATATCAAAACAAGTACCTCCAGCAACAAAACAACGCAGTCATTCTTCAAACATAAGAACTTCTACCAGCTAACTTTTGAAACTTAAAAGTAGCTCTTTGGCTAACAGCTGATTCTGTAGCCTACACTGAACGAAACGCTAGTTAGATAGCAGTTCTTCACAAGCTACGGATGTAGCTAGCCTGCTAGCTAGCTAACTAGCTTGGTAACAAAGCATAATACATTCACTTTTGCTCAAATGTTCACTTAAAGGTAGTATGTCCAGTAGAAAACACTGACCGATCCTTGTTCTCGATGAGACGGCAGATGAAAAAGGAAACACGACAACAAACAATCAAACTCTGCCCTACTGTGCTATTTCTATTGTTTTCCAGTGTACAGGCAGTTCTTCGTCGCCATCTTGAAATAAGTTTTTTTTTCCCTTTTTTTCCTCTCCCTTTTCTAACCTTTGCATCACAGAGTAACGTCACCGCAAAACCCCTCCCTTTCGTAGTGATCGACAGAGCACACATGCAATCAACAGTCTCGAGTTTATTGAAAAACCTGATACAGTGTAAATTAATGAAGGTTACAATGTGTCAACGTGTATGTAAATTACAATTCAAAGCTGACAGTCATCGCACTTTATGATATCCTGCACTTAATTTTGCACCATTGTTACAAAAATAATGCATACACGTTGGAATATTAAATGCATGTATAATTATGTGTGTCATTTTTAAATGAAACAATAGGTCTATGTTTATCAATTCCATGAAAATGCACAGTGAGACGTGCTCCTGTTTATCTAGCTTTTTATCCTGGGTGATGCTAGCTCTAGGGAGTGGTCCTATGGAACAGAGAGGACACAGAACACATTCTTTGAACAACCACAGAGAGGCCATTATGTGACCACACAATTTAATGTCAGATATTTCTTGCATTTTCCTCAGAGAGGGTCAGAATAACCAAATCAGATTGCCAGTGACACTGACAAAGTAGCAGTCCTCAGACATGGAACAATGTGAGCCTGAATGTAGGCCTATCATGGTCCACTGGGCATCTGCTTATTTTTGTAAATGATGAGGAGCAGCTATACAACCAGGGGCATAGTCCAAGAAGCTGTAGTAATCCAGGTTAAGTTAATTTTGAGGTTGTGGTAAATCATCTAGTACCATTTTACCTAAATGACTATTGCGGGCAATGGGGGCTATTGAGGTTTACCACTTCCTGTAGGTTAACTTAATCAGGTTTATCACTTAAACATGTTCTTGGAATGCCCCCCCCCCCCCCCCCACCCCATAGGGACCAAGACAGACATGACAATAGTAGGCCTTTATTGGGCAATTTATTGGTTACCGGTAGCAGGGCCGCTGACAGCTTTTGCTGGGCCTAGGCCAAAGTCATCTGAAAGGGCCCCCCATCCCAATACATACAATGTAATGATGACCCAATTTTGGGCCCCCTCTGTCCCTGGGTCCGGGACAACCGTCCCCCTGTCGGCCTTCCTGACCGGTAGTAAAGTTAAAGTCATCGCGTTTCTGATTAATATTTTTCAGACAGCTGTTTTGAGTGATTGATGAAAGCACATAACCATCTGCCCTTGCCAGCCGTTCATTTGTTGGCTGGAAATGCATCACAACTGGCACTGAGCAATGAACTTGATTTGAGGAATAAACAACAAAACATGTATACATTTTTTTGCACTTTTCTTCTTGCATAGCACTAACACACATCAGTTTACCACATAAATACCACAGCCACAGCCAAGTACGCATCTGACCTAGATTATGTAAATTACAATTATGTAAGTGAAATATGCACGTCTCAATGTACCTAAAAATAGCCTGCCTTACGAGTCTCCCAGTATAACGGCACAACTGTTTGTTACTCTGTGAGCTATTTTTGAGCACTTTGTTGAAAAAAAAAGAAAGCCAAAAAAAGAAGAAAGAAAGAAAAAAAACAGGGGCACGAGAGCTCTGCGTGCTTGCGAGAGTTCCTCTGGCTCAACAGACGTCTTGACGTAATGAACACTGGCAGACTGCACATTGAGGGATTTGAGGGGCAAGTCAGTCAGGGGCATTCGCTCTGGCTCACTGCTTTTGATGACATGGATTTCATTCGGAGAAGATGATCTATGCACACATGGACTTTTGCAGTACCACAAGATGCTTCTCCTTCACTCAAAGCCCTATATTTAGCAGGCGCTTCTCTAAGGACAGCTATGAAAGCAAAACTTGACTCTGTAACTCTTTCAGCCCATACACACATTCATGCTTGTATGAACCTTCCATTGACTCCATGCATAGTGAATCTAATTGTGCCCTGACCACTTTATAAGCGTGTCAATGACAACAAAATGACTGGAAAAAAGTTTTGAGGATCATGGTTGTTCTTAGTACTAGTTATTTTTTCTAGTTCTGCTATCAGACATTTGATCCTCAAAAAAAGCATTATAAGTACATAAACAAACACAGACACAGGGCTGATGACATCCTTGGCTGGGCTGGGCCCTTATGAAAGCCTGGCCCAATTCATACAATGTAATGAGGACTCAATCCTAGGACCCGCTTTCCCTGGGCCCGGAGTGAATGACCCCTTTGCCCCCTGCACACACATGCGCATGAAGAACAGATGCATTGCTGACCACTGAGACAAGTTCAAGCCAGAATAGCTCTGTTGTGATGGAGCAATAACTATTGTGATAGAAGTTGAGGAGGAGCCAACTCAAGGTCATTTGAGGAATACTACTAAAGACACGTCACACACATTATTAGTTTTTTATTCAACCAAACAAATTATCATCTCTCTTTCATGGATGACCACTTCCGATACACACGTGGGGTCAAAAGACACAGCCCCAGAAGTCGCTGTGTTACTACATTGAAACATTGACTTGTAATGTTCTACAATAACAGACATTTTACCTTTAAAAAAACATTGCTGAGGTGAGGTTTGTTTTTGAAGAAGCGGAATAAAATTAGTTATAAGTTATTAGTCTTTGTTGGTGCTCCCATTGATGACTCGTTACACACCATGCAAGGTGAGAATGAGAAAACCTTTCAGTGCAGGAAGGAATAACCAGAGGTAAAACAAAGAGAAGGTAATGGACAAAATAAAGAATTGAAGATAAAAATAATCAAATTTCATTTTTAACAACGAGGATGCTCTTGATTAAAAAATCACAACGAAAAAGAAAAAGAATAGAAATGGTCAAGGGGCTGGAGCTACAAGTGTACTTTCATCCCAGCTTTTTTTTTTTTTTACTTCATCGGAAGCTTTGATCCGAAATATCTCAAGTGTAGCAAAACAGCAAATAACTATGTTAAGTTACTAGAAGGGAACACCATTTCCCCTGTGTACTAACTTCGCTTCAGCTCCAAACCAAGACCTCAGTCCCCCGGCTTCAGGAGGACAAAAACTCCAACCAGGGTGAATCACATTAAAATATATAAAAAACAAAATAAAAAATACAGGAAAAAAACAAATGGTGTTAAGGAAAATCATTCAATCATATGTAACCGTATAGTGTGTACAACCTCAAAAAAAGTAAGGAAAGGAAAACAAGGAAGCATTATAAATGGACATTGTGCCACCTAATTCTTCTACTCTGCCAGAATCAGCTGTACATTCCATCTCAGTTTGCTGGGTAAATCCCCTGTCCTGAGAAAGAACAGATACAAGACGACTGCCCACTGCCCCTATGTCTTCATTTGTCAAACTGGTTTAATTCAGTTTATTGGTAACATGATGACAAGTTTGGCTCTCAATGCTCATTGCTTCGACCCCCCCCCCCCCCCCCCCATCCTCCTCACAGTTTTCAACCAATCAAAAGCTCTTATAGAAGGGCGAAAGAAAATGACCAAAACCACGCCCCCCTGTGGACCCTGACAGACCTACAGACAGATCGGTCATTAGTAGAGAATCTCTTTATTTGTTGATTTGTGTCCATTCTCAAAGTTCCAGCCATCCATTCCAATCAGCATTTCCAAAACATTAAACAAAAAACACAATAAAAAAACAGTATGAGGGAAAAGCATGGATTATTAAAAAAGGAATTAAATGCAGATGCAAGGCTCTAAGCATCCGAGAGAGAGAGAGAGAGAGAGGGAGGGAGAGAGCAAGACAATGCACTGAGACTAGACTGGAGTTGTCTCGCGCACCAAATTCATTCATAGAGCAGCAGGTGTCAGTATATATTCATAATTATTTCAGGTGAAGTGAAGATTGGTGCAGGGAATGGGTGCGTCGTTTCAAAAAAGTGCCAACTCTTACGCATTGGGGTAAAAAGCTCAATGCGTGATGCAAAAACCCTCCATTCGGTTTAGAGGACCTAATGGCGTTTCCACATCACGCTCATGAGTAAAAACAACTACATAGCATTTTGCCATGGCGAATCAGGGTTCGCCTTCTGCATCATCCCCACCCCATACTTTAGTGCCATTTCCATTTGTCTTTTTGGAGTCAAACATTACAAAGAAGGGCGAGGATTACACCGGTGGGAATGTTGGGCAAGTTAACGGTACGGGCTAAAACCAGGGATGGTCACATTTTTTTTGTATAGTTTTACACTCAGGGAGCCTGTCTCCCGTGCCTCTGCGTCTGAGTGACACTAATGACAAAACATGATTAAATATCTTTGCAAGTCTAACACACCACGTGAGAATAATAATAAAAAAACGGTGTCACTACATGATTGTGTTTTAAAACCTTTCATGGAATGGTGCAGACATGACACCATGCTGCTACTGCTCATGACTTGGAAAAGGAAATGATGTCACAGGAACTGCACTGGGGCCTGACTCACCAATGGCTGTGTAGGCGACTGAGCTCACCCCGCCAATGGAAAAGCAACGCGGTCGACACTGGAATTTTATGATGAGTCATCTCCGTGCAAGGACACAAACTCGGCAACCCTAACATGTCACGGTGTCCATCAGTGCACGTCTTCTCCACTACCACCCTTTGTCTCTCACTCTCTCTCTATCCAGCTCGGCACACAGACATCAATTTCTCTTTTCCTTTTTTCACATGCTGGAATATGTTACAGTACTACCGACTTCTACATTAGACCAAGACCAGGACAGAGAAAGAAGGGGGGAGGGAAGATTTGTGGACTCAAAATGTTTTAGAAAACAAAATCTTAACAAAAAATTGTATACACTTTAAAAAATAAGTCACAGTACATTCACGAAAAAAAGCAAAAAAAACCCTTGCGTTCTACAAGTAAGGCAGCATATTCTAAAGAAGACAGACAAAAAGTTTCTCCCTGGACAACCCCCACATTGGATAACATGCAGTTGGAGAAGGGGCCAGACTTGTCATTCTTGATGCACTGAGGAGCATTCTAGATTATTCTATGGGCTTTCCTGACCAAATAGAAAAAAAGCAGGGGGACAGTCAAAATTTAACAAAAACCCTAAATAATTAAAAAAAAGTCGTACAAATAGCCATCGCCAAAAATAACCAAAAAAAACAGAGCAACCTATGGAATGAAATGGTCAAACTTCAAGGTGGAGACAGGAAAATAGCCAAATGAACATTTCGTTTTCCACTGAAACAAACAAAATGAGAGGTTCTCACGTGCAGCCAGGTAGGTGGCAATGCAAAGCTGACAAACACATATACATCTATTATATTTATTTTCCAGGTACTACAAAAAAAGAGAGAAAACCTCCGAATGACGTCACTAATGGTCCACTCCTGGTGCTTAGAAACACCAAACACCTCCCAGCCCTGGTGGTGGTAGCCACATGGGATCAGAGATGCCCACAGACCAACAGCTGAGACTGGGAAGGGTGGTGAACGGGGCGGGTAGTGTACTCTGTAGCGTTCCCCTGATTGGTGAATGATAAATACTGTTCTGGAGCGATGATGTGGGGGCTGCCTATGGGGGAGGAATGACGCCAGAGAGCAATAAAGAGGGAGGGGTCTACGGGGACACCAGGAAGTTATGGACGAGGGGGGCAGGGTTAGTGTCTGCAGCCGCAGTATGTGGAACAGTATGGAAAGATTCTCGTCATTTTTCATTTTTAGTAAAGCACAGTATCTATTCTACGACAAAAGTCAATCTCTTGTCAACTTCTTTCGACATGATCCTCGAAAATCCTCGATCTACTTTGCTCCCGTCGTTCCACCTTTTTGTTGTTTTGTCAACATCGCCTTCTGTCTTTCTGTATCCGTTGTTTATTCATTTATGTCTTCTTTATTTTTTTTTACCACGATACCCTTTTCTTTTGTTTCAGTCCAGTCATCTCTTCTGGGAAGATGGAGCAGGAGAGCTGGAATTCTGGACAGGTGGAGGGGAAGGAGGAGCGGGAGGGGGGTGGGGGTAACGTCGAGGTGAGTCTGAGGAAGACAGGCTGGAGGGGTGGGGAGCTGGGGGTTTCAAGGGCGCTTTAAAATGGGGTAGAGGGCAAAGAGGAGGTAGGGGACTGGGTAAGAGTCAAGGTGCCGTTTGGGATGGAATTGGGGTAAAAAGGGCTGGGTTCAGGGGAGGGGAGAGGGTTGGCGGCTTGGACCGGAGACTAGGATGAGATACGATGACGGGGGCTCATCATTCCTTCCGCACTTTTCTGTTTCGCGGAGACCTTCTCAGAATGTCCTCCTCTTGCTGCTGTGCAAAAGAGCAGAGAGAAACACATTAACGCCAGGACTGACAAGATGAGGGGACATGTAGTCATACATATGTAGAATGTAACCAAATACCGCCTGTAATACCCCCCATAAGATGTAAATGACAAAAACCAACAAAGGTCGGTGTCTGCACTTTAGGCCCGTGTATTGCTTGGTGTGTGCACACTCCCAAAAAGTAGTAATCACTCGAGATAATGAAAGAAGGAGGCGCCTTTGTATTGAGAATGGACTAGGTCTGAAACATCTGTTGCTCCAGTTAACGTCTGACTTCTGTTGTAAAATTTCGGCTACAATATACTTTTTCACACAAGCCTTGTGTGCGCCTCCTTTTTTCATTATCTTGAGTGAATAACCCCCATACGAACACAGACTGAGTAAATCAAGGCAATTTCCACCCAACCATCCTTCTGAGGACTTAAAGAAGAATTCCTGCCAATTTCGAGATGCAGTTTTACTCTTCATGCTACCCGCTTTGACTCATCAATGCCCGGCAATGCGGCGCTACTTTGTTCAAGCCTTTCTGAGATCCTTGACACTTCAATGGGGCCATGGGTTTGTTTACATTTTTTATGTAAACAAACGATGCTCCTATTAGAATGGGCAGGATCTCAGAAAGGGCTGAACAAACAAAAATGCTGCGTTGGCGGGTTCTGACAAGTCAAGCGTACCATGAGCAATACAACTGCACGCTGAAATTAAGGTATTGGTGGATATCTTTATCAGAGGTACAGAGTAGGCGGCATTGGGAAACGGCAAACATTCTGAATCGACACCATGTCCCCAAACAATTCAGTTAACTCCTACCGGACAGTGCTCAAAGTTGAATGTTTGTTTTGAGCGTCATGTCAGTGAACAAAGTAGTAGTTTCCACCTAAAAGTCCCTGAGGTATTGGAGAGGAGTTAACCAAACTGTTTGGGAACACCTTGTCGTTCCCGAATGTTATCTGTGCCCCAAACAGCACACTAACTCACGGTGCTCAGGGCTCCATGTTTATGTTTGGAGCGCCGTGCCTGTGACCGCAGCCCTGATGAATGGCAGTGAAGCGGACAGAGATGAGCTCAGTCACAACAACACGACCATGCACAGCAGAGCAGAGACGAGACGAGAGCAGAGAGCACGCTTCTCTTCACTTAGGGCTTGGTTCAAAAACAACTTAAAGACTGGCTACACATTATTCTACCAACCTTGTCACAGTGTGTCAACATTACTTCACTTAATACTACAATGAAAGTAAAGTGGCATGTATACACTGTACCATAGGGTTATGGTAACAGCTATCTGGTGTAAGTAAATAGTATCTGGTGAATAAATATGTCACAGCAATTAGATATGTTGTATAAGTAGTCATACAATGGTGTGCTTGTAACAAAATTTGTAAAATGAAAACGTATTCAGCAAGAGAAAAAGCATAGGCCAGTCATTTTTTTAAATTGCTGTTTCTCCCTATGCTGCTATCACCTTGTCGCTACATTGAAAGCAGTGAGCTGAAGGATCACAGCAATTGTCCACATACATAGGCACACTTTGGTAAAATGTAGTGAAAAAAGAAACCGTCCTGTGTAAAAAAGTGTGTATATGAAGAAGGGGGACTAGTGAACAATTTCATAGACTATAAATACAAAGGAAGATGCATGTGTATGTGGTCAGTGAAGTAGAAGTGAATAGGAACGTAAAATACACGAGTGATGTGGGTTTCTCTAGCTGTGCGGTGTGAAAACTGTGCGGCATCTGCTAAAAGTTTACATCACCTCATCAGATTTATCTGCCTCGTCCTCCTTCTCCTCGCTGTCCCCAGCGTCCTCCTCTCCGTTCGCCGCCTCCTCGGCTGGACTGTCTTCTAAGTCACTCTTCTTGTCCGCCACCACTGGAGAGGACAATTCGGCATTAACATCAACACGCAACACCAGCAAAAACTGCTAACACTACAATCATTGTGCAAAGTACCTTGACATAGTGAACGACTGTTTCAATGCTTGGTTGACAATAATTTCCATGTACAAAGGTCAAGTGCCTTGCCAAATTGTCACTTATGTTTAAGTAAGCCACAAAAGTGTTCTGCGTTTCTAAAATAATGGTATAATTTATATAATTGAACAGTCATAACCCGTTTTCAACAAGTCAATTTCAACTCCATCTGAAAGGTTTTAAAAACTGTATCTGCTCAGTGCCAAACTAAAAACAAATAATATTTTATATTGTAACATAATACTTGATATTTGCTCCGATTAGACCTCTTCTGACAAGAGTCAGCTTGATTTGACTACAGCTCAGCATGTGGACCTTGTCTGCGATTACCCCAAGCGTCCCTGTCTAGCCTCGACCTTGAGAGAGAGCCGCGCAACCTTCATGTGCCTTTGACTACGGGTGCATTCCAATATGTGACCTTGCGTTCTCCACTTGTGCTTGGGGCCTCACGGGATGCTGATGCCCTGCCTCCGTGGAGAAAACGATCAAGTTTCTCCGCTGTCAGCCTAGCCACAATATTTTTTGGGGAACTACTCTTCATTCACCATCCAGTTTGCAAATGAGAAAAGCACTTCACAATTTATTTTTTGTGAGATATTGAAATATAATGCTGTTGTCAGTGATGTCATCACAACGTATTACTTCCTGGTACGAGGCCACAAGCACAAGTGGAGGACACGTATTGGAATGCACTTTGCATCTCAATATCCATCCTCCTGTTGCTTCCTCTATTCATGTGCCTTGGGGATTGATGTCATTGAGGATATGTCAAGTCAACAATATAAGAAAGGTAAAAATGAGGATGGCTGTGGGACAATATGAAATGTTTAGTCTGGGCTTGCACCAAATCACTAAATTAACACCTGCCAACCAGCCAAACGATGGTGAAATTTCATTTTGGCTGGTAGAAAAGACTAACGTAACAAGCCACTTTGACCCATTAGTGAGTGTATGTTTGGCTAGTAAGATTACATCTACAAGTCATTTTGGCTGGTGATGGAAAAGTAATAATTTAGGGCCCTGCTTGAACCATATACAAAGCATGGGAACCAACACCTGGCATTGAAACTGTGCTGTCTCTTTGCTAATCCCCATCCCAATTACTTGCTAGACAGATTCAAAACTACACAGAGCGTTGTAATTAGAGGACAGACCCAGACGAGATTCATGGCCCAGCTATGATTCACCCTATGGTGCGAGGCTAGAACAACCCGCCAGGCAAAACATATTCTGTCGGTAGGGTTAGTCTAGTTTACTGAGTAAGGTGAGGGAGGCAGATGGCAGCGAAGAGAGGATGCAAGTGGGGCTTGATTCCTCACATCCTCCTTTGATTGAGGAGGGGTGAAAACCGAGGAAAGGAAAAATCAAGGACGTAAGGACGGATAAATAGCGTTCATTCCCCGTAATCCCTTGTGCTTGTGGCTTCGTCGTGACGTCGCAAGAAGTCATTGACGACAGAAGTTTAATTAACCATCGAGCAAAAGTGCAATTCAAAGGTTATTTTCTCATTTGCAATCGGGATGTTTGTATGGCGAAAAATTCCCCAAAAGTCGTTGTGGCTGACAGCGAAGAAACTTTATTGTTTTTTTCCACGGAGGTGGGGCGTCAGCGAAGCGCAAGGCCACAAGAACAGGTCGAAGACGCGAGCAGAGAGAGAGAGGTTCCATTGGCCCATTGTTTCCGGGTTCTATTATTGCAAGGGGGAGGTGGGTGAAATCCCCCTTTAGGCAGACCTAAGGACTGTTCTATTCAATGCTAGGAGTATTATGACACGTCCCTTTAGGCAGACCGGAACCTGGTCACGTTAGGTGCCCATAGCAACCTATTACGATGGCATATCTCTATATACTGTACTTAAAGAATCTCTGACGCGACTTAGGATAACAGACTGTACACACAATGCAATGGATTGCTTACAGACCTGCTGGCTCCTCCTCCTTCTCTTCGTCTCCTTCCAGCTCTGGGGCCTCCTCTTCCTCTTCCTCTTCTTCCTTCTCGGCCTCCTCTTCCTCCTCCTCTTCCTTCACGTCCGGCTGGGGCTCGTCTGTCTTCTTGTAGTCAGCTGCGTCTGCTGCTGCTGGCTTCTTCTGCTCAAAAACAGCCAGGGAAAGAGCAAGCCCAAATCAGTGTCGGCATACGGTTCATGACAAGTATTTTGGCAAGTACACGCCACACTACACATGCATGGTTAGACACTGATATACTGGTATATTTAGAGCACGCTTTTGCATTCCTCCATACATTCCAATACTGGTGGTGCCTTCACATTGACTCCCCTTACAAACTAAAAGTCAAAAATTGCTTAACTGTGCCCAGTCCAACCAAGCCTACTCCTAACCCTGATCTGGTAGTATTTTTTTAATATTTATTTTTTTGCACTTTGTCATGAACAAAAAGCTTCCAGAAAAAAAATGTGTTGTCTTGGATATTTATTTTTATGCCCAAATTACAGTTACTCACACTCACACTCACACGCACGCACGCAATACCTTTCCGGTGCAGCAGAAGACGATGATGAGGACGAGAGGGACGGCCACGGTGAGGACGTAGACTACCCAGAGCCAGGGGCGCTCCTCAGCAGCGCCCATCAGCTGCTTCACCAGACCAGGCTGAAATACACACCAAGACAACAGCAACACAGTTAGGAAATACACACCAAGACAACAGCAAAACAGTTAGGAAATGCACTCTGACTTGTATACAGAAACCGAAACACCAAAACACATTATCACACAGTTAGGAAATACACACCAAAACACAACATAGGAGCACACAGTTAGGAAATACACACCAGAACACAACATGGGAGCACACAGTTAGGAAATGCGCTCAGACTTGTATACAGAAACACACACACCAAAACACAACATCACACACAGTTAGGAAAGGCACTGACTTATATACAGAAACAGAGACACACACACGCGCACACAGTTATGAAATGCACTCTGACTAGACACACACAGATACACACTTATGACATGCACACAGAATTGACATTTCGCATGAAAGAACAAAAATAACTGTTCACTGCATAAACAAACACAAACACGTGTCCATGAAATTACATTACATGTAACCGTCGCTCATCTAAAGGAACTTTAAAAAGACCACCCGTTGGGACTGGGAAACACTGACTTGCGTTGGGGAAACATTGACTTGGGGTTGGGAAAGAAGACCGACTTGACATTTGGCACATTTAGAAAAAGCATTGACCCATGTAATGAAACTGGAATGAGATATGGGAAATCAATGAGGAGGGGGAGGAAAAAAACAGGGAAAATGTGATCATAAGCAGGAGGATAAAAAGTTACTTGTCTAACAGATTTGGAGTCCTAACAAATTTGCACAGCTCCCAACAGACGCACACGCTCCCCACCCATACAGGTCTTGTTCGGTTTTTGCAGGGATTTTCCGCAAAGTGTGCCTTCTGTGGTATATTAACTTCAGAGGATTAAGACAGATAAAACGCTAAAACATCTCGAATGGCTTCTTGACCGGTATTGCACCATGTTACTTCACACTTCCTGTGCGCGTGTGTGTGTGTGTAAAATTGAGATGAGGAGAGAGTCTCTCTGCCTTCTCATAAAAACCAGGGAATGAAAGTCTGTTAAAAAAAGTGGGTTTCAGAAGGCATGCCAGATTTCACATACAGGCCTGACTTGCCATTACTGTGTGTGTGTGTGTGTGTGTGTGTGTGTGTGTGTGTGTGTGTGTGTGTGTGTGTGTGTTTTTTACAGGTTCAGCAGCTGGGGACTCTTACACACTCTCAGGCTTCGTTGAGTCACACACACTAATTAGATAGACCACCCAACTTAAAAGCCACACTCTCACACACACACACACACACACACACTCCCGCATGTGCACACACTCGCACTCCCTATGCTTAGTGAGCCCTGACTAATAGAGCCCAGAGTCTTCGTGACATCTACTCTACCTGCCTTCAACTGACTGAACACATACTATTGAAAATGTTGTTACACACGTACAGTGCCTTCAAAAAGTCTACACACCCCTTCTCAAATGTCAGGTTTTTGTGATGTAAAAAAATGACAGAAAGACAAATAAATTCACAGCTTTTTCCACCTTCAATCTAAACTATTAACCTGTACAATGCAATTGAGAAACAAGCATAAAGCTTTAAATGGAAACAATAGAAAATAAAAAACTTCAATTAACATGGTTGCATAAATATACACCCCCTTAAATTAATACTTAGTTGCAGCACCTTTGGCTTGTCTGGGCCATTCCAAAACCTCAATATTATTCTGGTGAAGCCATTCTTTTGTAGATTAAGGCGTGTGCTTAGAGAAATTGTCGTTCTGAAAGATTAGTTCCTCTGCATATTCACCTTTCTACCAGGGGGCCCGAAGATTTTGTGCCACTACCACGGCCCCTGTGGAAATGTTCATAATTCAATCCTCCCTAATGAAGGCTCCAGTTTCAGCTAAAGAAAAACAGCACAAAAGAACAATGCTGCCACCACCATACTTTACGTTAGGTATGGTGTTATTGTGGTGATGTTTTGTGCCAAAAATACCTTTTGGAATTATGTCCAAAATGTCCAAAATGTTCAACCTCGGTTTCACCTGACCATAACACATCTTCCCACATGCATTTGGGAGATTACAGAAGTATTTTTTGCAAAATTTACCTCACCAAGATTTAACTTTTTGGTCATAATTCAAAAGGGTATGTTTGGCGCAAAACATCACCGCAATAACACCATACCTAGCATGAAGTATGGTGGTGGCAGCATTGTTCTTTTGTGCTGTTTTTCTTCAGCTGTAACTGGGGCCCTCATTAGGGAGGAGGGAATTATGAACATTTCCACAGGGGCCGTGGTAGTGCCACAAAACCTCCGGCCCCCTGGTAGAAAGGTGAATATACAAAGGAACTAATCTTTCAGAACAACAATTTCTCTAAGCACACGCCTAAGTCTACAAAAGCATGGCTTCACTAGAATAAGATTGAGGTTTTGGAATAGCCCAGAGAAGCCCAAAGGTGCTGCAACTAAGTATTAATTTAAGGGTGTGTATATTTATGCAACCATGTTAATTGAAGTTTTTTATTTTCTATTGTTTCCATTTAAAGCTTTATGCTTGTTTCTCAATTGCATTGTACAGGTTAATAGTTAACATTGAAGGTGGAAAAAGCTGTGAATTTATTTGTCTTTCTGTCATTTTTTTACATCACAAAAACCTGACATTTGAGGAGGGGTGTGTAGACTTTTTGAAGGCACTGTATACATAGACACACTCATGCTTAGTAAGACCTTCAAAAATTTGAGCCCAAGGGGGCACTGTGGTGCATCACACTAAAGCTAGATTTATGCTTCGGATGCATAGCCTCTGCGTCCGTCCGTCTTTGGTCTGTGCGAGTCCACGCCCCCCGCGCAGACGCTCTGCGCCCGTTGTCGAGCGCCTCCAAAAAATTCAAACTATCCGTCGGACAGACGCGGAGGACGTAGACAAAAAGGCGCTATGATTGGTCGTCTCGCTACTTCCTTGTTCTTGTGGCAGCGCAATGCCAGTAGGTTGCGAGAGCAGGGGTGCATCCCAATATGTGTCCTTGCCTCCTCCACTTGTGCTTGTCTCCTCGTCCCTCCTCCTGGCCCCTCCTCCGTGGAGAAAACGA
This sequence comes from Engraulis encrasicolus, assembly GCF_034702125.1. Classification (NCBI taxonomy): domain Eukaryota; kingdom Metazoa; phylum Chordata; class Actinopteri; order Clupeiformes; family Engraulidae; genus Engraulis; species Engraulis encrasicolus. The sequence goes on from NC_085879.1 coordinate 22,120,113, forward strand.
TAAAGTTTCCCAGCTGTCAGCCTCACCACAACAACTTTTGAGGGACTGTTTTTCATTCACCATCCCAATTGCAAATGAGGAAAACATTTTACAATTGAGCTTTTGCAAGATATTGAAATATAATGCTGTTGTCAGTGATGTCATCATGACGAGAAGCAAGTGGAGGAGGCAAGTGGAGGAGGCAAGGTCACATATTGGGATGCACCCCCTAGCTGTATTCTGTTCAAACTATATTAATGCCTTGTGTGTAAATGTGTGTAAATACACGAATCTACAAGCCAAGTAACAAACAATGCATCAGTTGAACACTCGTGGCACAATGCCAGCGGTTTTACACACACACACAGTGTTAAACACATGTCGGCAGAATCAACTGTTTACATGCTTGCATTTTCTGCTCGTGAAAACAGACTGGGTATGTCAAATAATGATACCAGTACATTGCCTTTGCAATCTGTGTGAAAATACCTAGCTAACCAGGCTAGAAAGCAACACTGCTTAAAAATGACCGCAGAGCTTACAATGTAGTGAAGGTAATCGCGCAAATTTCAAGTGTGGCTCGCGACGAGACCTCGGACCTCGCAGACGCATGAATACAAAGTTGGTTCGTGGCCACTCCCACGCGACTTTCGACGAGCGCAGTTGCAGAAGTCTAATCTGACCTTAAGACCCCCACATGTGGGCCTGCATGCTCATGGTGATTCGGGTTCGAGACGAGTCTGGCCTGGGTCCTTTGCCAGCCCTGCCCCATCTCTCTCTCCCACTCTCTTCCTGTCATATTCTCGAATGTCCTAATGAAGACACAAAGGCCGTTTAAAAAAAATTGAGCATGGCCCTGCGATTCGTTCGATTCCGGCCCCTTTGCAGACCCTTCCCGCCTCTCACCCAAATGTTTCCTGTCTCGCTCTCTCTCAAACGGTCTCTTCACTAACAAAGTCTAAATTACCAATAAATGTCTTTAAACAAAAAAAGTGAACACAGAGCACAATCTATTCTGCCTTCAATATATCCAACTCAGACAGTGACCCGTTATTACACGCGCACGCACACACACCATGATTTATCTGAAGGCGTGAAGCCATTCTGGAGACATTTGATAACCATAGGAACCTATCGGAGACATGTGATCACTACAATACTGGATAAGCGTGTGACTTGTACCTGTTTCCCAACCCTAAAGCATTCTCCAAGACACACTAGCTCATTGTTTTATCAAGTGGCAACTCCTACTCCACTACTACAACAAATCCCCCCCACCCCTCACAATCCAGCCTGACTAAAAAGACAGAAAATGCGTGACTGCGACCTGCAGGGCCGTGGGTGGAATCACGTGTTGGAGGGAATGCAAACTATTCACTGCAATGCTGGGGGTGGTGTGTGTGCGTGCGTGCGTGTGTGTGTGTGTGTGCGTGCGTGCGTGTGTGTGCGTGCGTGCGTGCGTGCGTGGTGTTGGTGTGTAGAATTAGCCAATAAGCCCAACATGCCAAACATTTCAGGAATTCACCGTCGGGGGGAGAAAAGACTGGCAGACACACAGCAGGATTTGTTTATAATGAAAGGCAGCCAACACACAAAGAAGGAAAAAACAAGTTTAACCCATGTTCAACCCTCCACATCCACTCCTATACTAACCTTCACTACACTACACTAATCACACTTAGTGGAGACTTCTACTCAAACAGACGTACAAAAGAGAACACTTATCAAGCCATAGTTAAACACTAGAAAACAGAGTAGGGAGAGTGTAACAGTTGTTCAAGTGTGCATTTGCCTGTACACTGCAAGCCACACTAGGGCAGGATGTATCTATATCCATAGGCCACAAGGCTGATGATAGAGGGAGGACAGCCCTCTTGCCTGGGGCCAGGGTGAAGCGTGTGGAGGCTGCAAGCAGCACATCACTAATGTCAGGGCTGTGGCTGATCAGAGCCGTGCTTCCCATCATGGTAGCCTTCCTATGGATTCTGTGCAATTTGATGAAGGAAGTATGTAGGAAGGAGAATGTGTGTACAATTGCAATTTTGTGGATCTTAAAAAACGGTTGAAGTCTAAAACTGTAACATGCTTCAAACCTCTCTACTCAGGACAACACAAGTGTTGTGACAACAATTCTGTTTGCACAAGAACCTGGCTCAGTAGTAAACCTGGTTTAGTTAACCTTGAGGGAGTGGTAAATCATCTATTAGAAGAGCCTGGAGTCCTCCGTTTTCTTACCTAAAAGACACCTGTGCATCATCTACAGTTGAGGACGATATTATTAGCCCCCCTCCTGAAATTAGACATTCCTCTTGATTTCTCAGTAAGAATGACCATTATTAACCGTTTCTGTTATTCTGGAAACAAATACACTGATGGAGATAATGTTTAATGAGTTGAATTTGGATTTTTCTATTGTTACGATGAGTTTAAACAAAAAAGGGCAAAAATGACAAGGACACAATTATTAGCCCCCTGATCATTAATAGTCAATATGGCGCCATTTATGAACCAAAACTGACAACAGGCTCTGATAAGTTGCTACCTAGGTTGGCACATGCCCCACTAGGGATTTTGGCCCATTTTTTCACTGTAAAGTGTTCTAGCTGGTTCAAATCACATGGATGCTGAGCATAGACATTAACCACAGACTCTCAGTGGGATTGAGGACTGGACTATGAGTGGGTGATTCCAATATCATGGTTTTAGTGTCCTTGAAGAACCTCTGAACTAATATAAATGTATGCTTTAGGTTACAATGTTGTTGGAAGACCCAGCAATCCAGATTCAGACCCAGAGTCCCTGTGTCTGAGGCTGAATAACAGACTAAACTTGATGCCCTTCCACTATGTGTAACTGTGGAAACTGCTTAGCCTCATTAGACCAAAGAAGCATTGGACACCTGCCTAGATGATTGTTATTGACCTGGCCTCACCTGGAGGTTTCCCCCCCCCCCAAGAAAGACAGTTGTTAGGACTTGTCATCATATTGGGCTTTGGGGCCATCATCACAGAACAACCCCTTTACTAAAGGCAGTGCATATCAGAGTGTTATTGAGCTTTGCCTGTGAACATTTGAAAGTCAAAAATGAGTTTTGAACGTCTCTGCTTTCATCTGATGATATTCAATTGCACCTGCTTTGATGCATGAATTCTGCTTGTGTCAGGTGAAGAAAGGGATCGTTATAAGATGGTTTCCACAATTAAACATGGTGGTGGATTCATCATTCTGTGGCAGCCTCAGCCACAGGAAACCTTGTTTGGGTGTACGGCACCATAAAAACTGAAAATTATGATAGAATGTGGAAAGTGACCTTGCAAGAATATGCTCATAGAGGGAGCTAAGATCTTCACTGGACCTTTCAATAAGATAATAACCCAAAACTTGTATTCAAAATAGTTCAAATGTTCTTCAAGGATACTAAAACCATGGCCATGGAGTGGTTCCGACCTCAATCCTTTAGATAATATTTGAAGAGTGCTGAAAATGAATGTCCATCCTCAACATCCATGCAATTTGGACCAGCTTAACTATTTGCAATGAAAAAAATGGGCCAAAATCCCTGGTAGGACATGTGCCAACATAGTTAACAACTAAGCAAAGTGCCTGGTGTCAATTTTTGTTCATAAATGGCACTGTATTGACTATTAATGATAAGGGGGCTAATAATTTTGTCCTTGCCATTTTTACACTTTTTTGTTTAAACTCATTGTGAAAATGGAAAAGTCCAAATTTAACTTATTGGATACTATCTCCATGCTGTATTCGTTTCCAGAATAACATACATTTATTAATAATGATCATTCTCAATTATCAGTGAAGAGATATGTCTAATTTCAGGAGGGGGGCTAATAATATCGTCCTCAACTGTATTAGCAGGTTTACCCCTGCTCTGTAGGTTAACTTAGCCTGGTGCATCATTTCATGGTGTTCTTGGTCTGCTCTGTTCTGTTCTGTTCTCCTACATGGGACTTGAGTTTTAAACAGTGAGCCACAGTATCTCAGAGAGGGTAGTACCTCTCCCACCCGTTATGCCTTCTGTGTGGGCCAACCTTGTGAGCAGAGAATGTGGCGTAAACATTGGAGATGTGTTTTGCATTCCGAGGGCCGAGTCCAGTTGGGATGTGCCGTGACGTGCGTTTGGGGCATTTTGTCAAGGACAAGGACACAGTACACCACCAGCTTTGAGTTTCACTCGATAACGTACATATGAGGAAACTTCAAAATGTTGTTTTGCTGCATGCTAAAAACCACAAAAGGCCCAGTGCAGAATCTATTAACTTCAAACACTTGGCTTTGGCAGAATGCCCCTTCTTGCGAACACAGAAGCTCCTCATCTCTCTCTCGCTTGCTCTGTTTTTTCGTCTCCTTCTCTCAGCTCCAGCTCTTCTTTACCTCCCCCTTTTCATCGCCATTGCTCAGATAAAAGGATCTCCTCCGCCTAACCACTCTCTGGGAAACGCTGTATATATTTCCCCCTCTTCTTCACAGACTGTGTCCCTGCGCTTGTGGTCAGACTGGCCACGAGAGGGAGGTGGGTGACAAGGAGAGAGATTTGGGGGGGAGGGGGGTTGCGAGGTGCATTTAAGAGATGTGCATCTGTGGTAATGAGAGATGGGCATGGAGGAAGACATGAGAGGGTGAGAGATAGAAGGAGAAAGTACAGATGGAGAGAGGGAGAGATGGAGCGGTGGGGAAAAAGAAGGGACGAGCGTGCCCCACGCCCTCCCTTGGAACGCTGTCGGTTAGCCGAGCGACGCTCCGTGTGGGAATGGGAACTAACCCCAGTCTGCTCGGTGCTTAAACGGAAACAGAACAGGAGCGCGTGTGCTAAGCGCCGGCCGAGTCAACAAGGCACTTGCCCTACTCCCTCCTCCTACTCAACACCCCAGGGTTCAGAAGGGCACTGCGGTGAGAGTTGTGTTTCGGTTCTTGCGTCAAGACGGAGCATGTTCTTTTTGAAGATCAAGGTCTAGCTGACTATAAAGGCCTTTTCCCTTTCTGAAGTAGGTGGCAATGTGTACTTCACAAAAGAAATCAGAACAAGAAAAAAAGGCAGCGCTGGCGATAAAAAAATCTTACAATTGACAAGATGATTGCATCAGATTTTTTTAAAAATGCAAGGGAAACATTTTGTGGGCTCTAGTACTTTTGGAATTGTTTTTGTGCATTTCTTTCCCCAGCTCTCCAAAAACGCTTTGATTGAAACATTTGAAAATGAAAAGAAGAAAAGTTAAGAGTGTGTGAAGTGTCTTTCTGAGAATATCCACAAAAAGAAGCAGCACACATAATATATTAAGGCTGGAGAAATAATATAATAAAATAAATACACAAGTTTTCCCTTCTTAGTACTAACAGTCCAAAAACACAGAACACCAAATCAATGGAAAGAAAACCATAACGAAGAAAAGAAACCCTCAGCTCAACCAATCTTTCATCACTCTCTCACCAGCCTTCTTTAGGCCCAAGTCGTTGTTTCCACACACGCACACACCAGGGATGGAAATAAGCACCCGTCCACCTGCCAATGACGGGTAAATTTCAGTGGTGACTTGTACATTTTTCAACCCACCAGTCACTTTGACTGTTAAAAACGGCGAGTGACTGGTAGATTTTGAAATCTACCTGCCACCGTGACTGTTGGGGAAAAAACTTCAGTTCCACCCCTGGCACACACACATGTACGTACACACACACGTACACCTCCCAAAAATCACTCTGAAGAGTCCACAGGGTAGGCGGACAGAGAGAAAGTAAAGTAAAAGAAAGAGTGTCTCACCTCAGCGGCTCCCTCGGCGGCCTTCTTCAGGCCCCAGCCATCGTTGGCCCAGCGCTCAGCTGTGTTGCGGTCGTAGGTGATGAAGAAGTTATCGAAGAAGATGTCGGAGGACATGGACCAGAGCTCCAGACCCACGGCACTGAAGGGGGTCATGCGGAAGGGGTGCAGGTCCTCAAAGTAGTCGGGGTTGGGGATCTTCCTGGGCTTCCATACTCCCTGGAGGACCACAAAGCACAGACATACCACGGATTAACCTCAAGTCACAATATGCACTTCGCTGTGTGAGTTCAAGGCGAAGACATGCCAACTCGGTCACCTGCTGCTAAGTCAGTCAAGAGGAAAGATTGTGACTTCAATCAGTAAGATGCTGTACAGACACACTTGAAGCGTATACTGGTTAAGCCCAACCTCTGAAAAATCTGAAATGACAACAGCTTGACAAGACTAGAAGGTCAAAAGAATTGTATAGTCACCGTTGCCAAGCTGGTCAATCCCAGGTTTCGGCATTAAAACGCATGTTCTCTATCCAACACAGTCGACTTCATAAATAGCCGATCTACCCATCTTGTAAAACCCCCTAACTAAAGCTGGGCGGTGTACGGTTAAAAAACCGTGATCTCGGTTTACACTACACAAGGTTCTCTTTTTGATGAGAGACGGTTTTGTTGTTGTTGTTTATAGCCTACTATGTTATGTGCGTGAGCTTCATACTCCGTGTCACACTTCCAAAGATTCTTCTAATTCATAAGTCTCTGACACTTCATTTCAACTCCACTGTTGTTGCTGTTCTACGTGTCACCACAATGTAAGATGTTGATTGAACTAATAAAATAATTGGTTACGCACTAGAGGCTAGTGAAACATGATGAACACACATGGCATGGATGAATCATGACAAACATTTCAATTCATTTAGCCTACTTTTGATCTCACAAAGTTAAATAAAAGGCAATTCTATGTGGTGCTATGTTAACAGGCTACAACAGTTATCTGATTCTTAACTGTATTTAATTACCATCCCAACTGTGTGCGCCGCACTGCTGTTAAGACTGCTTATAAGCTAAAGTAGCATAGCTTTCAAATGCAATGGGCAGACAAGATACATTGCTACATTGCTACATTGCTATATTTGTTTGAAATGATTTGGGGGCAAAATAGGAGCGAAACACATCGCAATATGACACAAACTACCGGACAAAATACCTTCTACGTTGGATTTGGACTTTAATTCAAAGACAATATGCACACAATGTCAAGTAAATCCGTTTGTTTTCCGTGTCTGTCTTCAGTCTGTTTCGTTTCTGTCACACTGTTGTTTACTCGCTAGTCCAGCGGCAGCGCAACACGCCGGATGTGTTGCCAGGTGTAGAACGACAAATAAGCAATTAGTGTTGCCAGGTGTAGAACAAAATAAGCTGTTTTGGGCTGTCTTGGAAAAAAGCCCAAAACAGCTGCTTATAATCATTTAACCCTTCTTCCTTGAAAAATCTATGACACCCTGGTCAAGATTTTAGGTTATTTTATGAAATGCTGCATTTTCTCTAATTTGAGACTTTGTTGGATAGGGAAATATAAACTATAAATTATAAACTAAATATATTGAAATGAAAATGTGATAAAATATGTATAAATTGAGATTAATTTAAATTCATGATTTTATCTCATTTTAACATTTAATTTGAGATCTTTTCCTCAGAAAGATTAAGATTTGGGGGGAAATCGTCGCATATCAAAAAACCGTGCAGAAAACCGTGATCTCAATTTTCATCAAGAAAACTGTGATGCTATTTTTTTCCAAAACCGCCCAGCCCTACCCCTATCTAAAGCTGAATCAAATTTCTGGCTAAGCTGTACCTGTGAACGTTTATTTTTGCGTACCATGGCATCCCTAGCCAAGAGTTGTAAATCTGCTGGTTTACCTGGTAATTGGGGTTATCGATCATGGGGGCCTTCCACTTGCCCTTGTAGTTGGGGTTGTCAATCATGGGCTTCTCCCACTTGCCACAGCCGGGGGCAGACTCACAGGCGGTGTTGGGGATCTGAGGAGCCTCCCACTCGCCATCCATATCCTCATCCCTAAGAGACAGATGCAGGGAACGAGAGAGAGAGAGAGAGAGAGAGAGAGAGAGAGAGAGAGAGAGAGAGAGAGAGAGAGAGAGAGAGAGAGGGAGAGAGAGGGAGAGGGGGAGAGAGGGAGAGAGGGAGAGAGGGAGAGAGAGAGAGAGAGAGAGAGAGAGAGAGAGAGAGAGAGAAAGAGCGAGAGAGCGCGAGAAAGAGCGAGAGAGCGCAAGCCAGAGCAAGAGAGAGAAAGACAAGAAAAATATGGGTACTTTAATAATGTGCAGACACGGACAAGATTTTCTGTTTACTAATTTAGCACCAGAACATCAGCATCACAACACCCTATCAGGCCTTTCATCTTTTCTTCTCATCCTGTCCTCTTCTCCTCCCTCATCCATCCATGTATCCATCCCTCCCTGCCCCTCTCTCCTCCATCCCGCTCTCCTTTCCCTGGCGAGTGCTGCTGTGGCGTGTGCTATTGTGGCTGCCTGGCTGGGCTGGCAGGGCTGCTCGGCCGCGCTAATTGAATTCCTCCTCGGATCTGGGACATCAAAGCCACCGCCTGCCCAGGGCCACAAGCAGAGCACGCCGCCTCTTACCACACGGAGAGAGAGAGAGAGAGAGAGCAGATGAGATGAGGAGAGAGAAAGAGCAAAAGAACAAAAAGCGAGAGATGGCAAAGCAAGAGATGGAAAAGCAACAGCATTCAATAGAGAATGCAAAAGAGGGCAAGCAAGCGTGTGTGAGAGAGAGGGATGGAGAACGAGCGCAAGAGAGGGATGGGAAAGAGAGAGAGAGGGAGAGAGAGAGACAGCAAGTGCACGATAGAGTGAGAGGGAGTGAGAGTGAGGGAGAAGAAAAGAGACCGAGTGCTCATCCGTCACGACCTCTGGCGGCTTCCATAAATCTCCCATCAAGGCCAGATCTCAGGTGAGCCACATAGCTGCTGTTGTTACTGCTGTAGCTACTGCTGCTGCAGCTGATGCTCACTGCTGTGGAGGGTGGCTGTCTGGACATGTTTACTCCACACGGTCAGCTTGTTAGTTAATTGGTCTGGCTTTTATTTCAAACAAAGCCCCACATGCAGCAAGTATTCACAAAATGCAATTCTCTTAACCCTTTCCTTTTAGGAGTCTAGACAATCGCATGACTGTCCCTTGTTGTCTTATGATTTTTTTTCCCCATGCATGTCCTTTAATTTATTTCTTAAGTCATTTACGCATATGAGAATTTCATAATTTACCCTGCTGGCTGATGTGTTCTCTTTCTAATCAAGTTACTAATTACACTGTTAATGGACAGAAAATAATGTTGGAACTATTCCGTTTCCATTAAAGCACGATGATACATGGATGTCCCTATATAAACATGGAAAGGGCCCATATTGCACAAATTCACATGAAGATCATTGTAGGAGATTCTGAAAAGAGGGAAGAGGGTATAGAGGTCACGCACCAGTCCTCGGGTTTGACAGCGTCAGGGTCACCGATGTACTCGGGCTCGTCATCCAGCCAGCCGTCAGGCTTCACTGCGTCCTCATCAGCGATCTTGGCAGGGGCATCTTCATCCCTGTGGAAGCAGAGAGAGATGAAGGATATGAAGGTGCTGTGTTCACATCACAACTTTGACCATATTCACTTATCACAAAGAAACACGTTTTCTGTCCATTCTGACACCTGTAACCTGTTGCTGTTAGTAGACAGTCAATGCCAATGACCAAAGGTTGCCCATTCCTTGGACTTGAACAATGCACATCAAAAAGTCTGGAAGTCAAAAATGGAAATGCATGTTTGGATATGGCTTTAACAGTTACCATTACCAGCTAGTACAACAAATTTTGGTCAATGATCTGACTGTCTGAAACATGTGCAATATGATGAGGCCTGCTCATATAGTACGGTAGTTTCATTGCCAGCAGCAAAGACAGAATCCAACTTCCTGCAGCATGCAACAGCACACACAAGCAAGACTGTAACTGTGTTAAACCTTCATTTCCTCTCTAACATCCAGCTAACACACTGGTAAAATTGCATTTTATAAAGGGAGTGAGACTCTCTACTCACAGTGGTCAATATCCTATGCTCTAAAGACTTCAAAGAAAGCCGAGCTGCAGCTAGCTGTGTTGTTGAAGGTGTTCAGCACGAGAGGGCTCTGGCCCAGGATGAACTCAACTTCACACACATACACATAGCCGAGCCTCGCAGAGCCCACCTCATGAGGATGTTGGTCTAGAAACTAGTCCTAGGTTGGGGGTGGTTTAAAAGGATGCCTTTCAAAAACCCCTTTGAATCCAACAAGACTGTATTGGCCCTCAATGAATAGGTTGGCATATAGAATGTGGTTCACAGTGAATTGTTGGACAGTCTCAATGCAAAACTATTAACTTCAAAAGGCATATGGATCGTCTCCTGTAGCCGTGAATTCCATTTTTCTGCCATAGATTTCAAGGCTAACGGTAGGGACACATACACGCAAATTTACGAACTTTGCCATTCATTCCTATGAGAGAGGCAATGGCAAGCGATGGCAAGCGAAAGCAAGCGAACAGGAGCGAAGCGAAGCGATATTATTAATAAAAGTTAAATGTTATGCAAATGAGGAGCGAATTTGCCTGCCGCGGTCCAATCAAATCAACAACATAACTGTTCCATCCCATTTGATTCGCTGCGACGAACTGATGACGGTTAGATTTCGCCTCTCTTCGCTTCGCTTGCTTCGCCTCCTATGTGTCCCTACCGTGACAGGCAGAGTTACACACACATACCAGTCCTCGGGCTTGGCTGCGTCGGGGTCCTGGATCTTGGGCCTCTCGTCCCAGTCCTCAGGCTTCTGGTCGTCGGGATCCTCGATCTCGGCCGGGGGGTTGACGGCGGGGGTGACGTCCGTCAGGAGGCTGCCGCTGTTGACCACCGTCTGGTCAATCAGGATCTCGAAGGTGTTGTCAGGGTTCAGGACTGCAGACCACAGAAAAATGCACACAAAACACCACAGAGTTAGCTTGGGACAGCGCACAACGCGAGAATGTGTATTAGGCTTCAGAACAAAAGATTGATACATCAAAACAAAAGAGGTGCATCTCTATTTCTATTTTAAGTCAGATCAAGTTGTAGGGTGTAGCGGTGGGTCTTCTTGTCGGTCGGTGTGTGTGTGTGTGTGTGTGTGTGCGTGCGCGCGCGTATGTGTGTGTGCGCGCGCGCGTGTGTGTGTGTGTGTGTGTGTGTGTGTGTGTGTGCGCATGTATGCATGTGTGTGTTTCTTCCTCGGTGTAGAAGGTGTGTGTGTGTGTGTGTGTGTGTGTGTGTGTGTGTGTGTGTGTGTGTGCGCACACACGTGTCTGCGTCTTTCTTACTCGATGTAGAAGGTGTGTGTGTGTGTGTGTGTGTGTGTGTGTGTGTGTGTGTGTGTGTGTGTGTGTGTGTGCGCACGCGCGCGCATGTCTGCGTCTTTCTTACTCAGTGTAGAAGGTGTGTGTGTGTGTGTCTTTCTTACTCAGCATGTAGAGGTGGGTCTTCATGTCTGTGTAGTGTGTGCCTGTGTGTGTTTACCTGCGTCTTACTCTGTGTGAGCGATGGGTCTTCTTGTCTGTGTTGAAGGTGTGCGTGTGCGCACGTCTTTCTTACTCAGGGTGTAGCAGTGGGACTTCTCGTCGGTGTGTCGGTGCGTGTGTGTGTGTGTGTGTGTGTGTGTGTGTGTGTGTGTGTGTGTGTGTGTGTGTCTTTCTCTCTTTCTTACTCAGGGTGTAGAGATGGGTCTTCTTGTCGGTGTGTGTGTGTGTGTGTGTGTGTTTCTTACTCAGGGTGTGTCGGTGTGTGTGTGTGTGTGTGTGTGTGTGTGTGTGTGTGTGTGTGTGTGTGTGTGTGTGTGTGTGTGTGTGTGTGTGTTTCTTACTCAGGGTGTAGAGGTGGGTCTTCTTGTCTGTGTAGTAGGTGCGCAGATCAGAGTCGGGCTTCTTGGCGTGCTTCTCCTCGTACTCGCCAGTCTTGGGGTTCTTGTGTCTGAAGATAAAGTGGAGCTTGTAGTCCTCGCCGCACTTGTCGGGTCCGAACATGATGGTGTACGGGGTCTTGTCCACAAACTCATCCTGCAAAGGAATGAGGCAACACATGAAACACTTTCAATGAGGACTGAATCACACAGAAAGCAACAAGGAAGTCATTAATGGTTTAATGAGAGAGATTATTCCATTTCTTTATATCACAAAAACTCATCCTGCCACCAACAATATGCAACACAATGAAGTTAACCCCAATCCCATAAGTCTCCAAGTTGCTTGCTTTGCTCCATTACATGACATTTAGCAAAGCGATGGGGCCATGTTAAGCAAGAGAACTCCAGACGGGAAAGGGCCATTAGTTGTGTTTGGAGAATCAAGCTATAAACACCATTCCTAGGAGGTTAACTACTTCACTAGTTAGCTCATTCAAGTTTGTCACCAACACATGTAACTGAAACTGCACTGTTAGAGAGCCGTTGCATAAAATGTTTGACTTTTCACAACGTCCATAACAAGCAGGCCCATTCAGAGGGCATTAAGGGCCAAACGCCTGGTGTGTGTGTGTGTGTGTGTGTGTGTCTATGTGTGAGGCTGGGAGTAATGAGCTTTGGCTCGGGGACTGTCTAACTCTGCCGTCTGAGGTGCACACGCAGGGACTTAGCCTTGGAGGAGTTGCTGCCTTTAGTCTGACAACAAACGCAAACAGTCTACGCTAGCGATAAACCATTCATCCGATGCCATTACCCACAGAGACTTGATGTAAGGAAGGGGGCAATCCCCCTGGATTAGGCACAGAGACGGCTCACCCTCACCTATATCTAATGTAGGGTTTCCCCAAGCACTTCATTGTGAAGACAGCCACCTTGACAACAAACACCTACCGACTTGAGTAGGTCCCTCGAATTTGACAAGCTAACGATTGTGTGTTTTGAACGTCATTTCCAAAGTTGCTTCAAGAAAATACACACAATGAGGGATTTTCATACGGGCCAAATGCCCACCACCACGACCAAAGAAAAGTCAACAGAGAACACTATGAATGTAGAGTAACTTTCGCATAGTGTAAAATGCCCTAGTAAAAAGAATTGTGAGTCATGGATGTATACAGGAAAATTGCTGCTTATTCACCCTCCCTCCCTCAATGAAAAGGTTTCTTACTGGTACTGGAGGCAGGCTTACAAATTCTCAGACTTTAAATCATTAGGCCACAGTCCATATCACAGTGGCTTTTTGTGTGTTGGTTTTAACTTTTAACACAATTCCTACCAGGTTGAGATCAGGGGTCTGAGAGAGCAGCTTGACGTAGGCACCACCACAGTCAATTCCAGTCTGGAAGTTCACTTCATACCTGAGGAGAAAATAAACACCACACACATCAGAGATCGTAAACATAGAAATATCTTGTTGCAAAACTGTAACACGAGTGTGAGAGAGTGTGTGTGTGTGAGTGCGTGAGAGTCTTACTGGATGATGAGGGACTTGGTGTCGAAGGTGAAGGGTCTGAGCAGGTATGCGGAGATGGCGTGGTGCTTGGCACGGGACTTCAGGACCAGGCCCATGTCTCCTGGCAACTTGCTGTCCTTCATCTCCTCAACCTCCCACACACCTGGCAATTACATCACATGACACTTAATGGAGTAGTTATAGAAGATATAGATACAGGTATATAAATAAATAAGATTCTAGATATAGAAGAGTTCTTGTAACTCAATGGGACCACTTATGGTTAAAGAAACGTTAACTAAAAATAAATGAAATTAACTTAGCTGACAAAAAATAAATAATAATAATAATAAAAAAAAAACACACACACACACACACAAATGACTAGGAGGTAAAGGGTATTGGTTATAATCCCTGGGAACAGTGTGAGGTAAGGTGCATTACTCAAGGGCACTTCACCCATGGATGGAGGTGTAGGGAGAGGTTAAGGGTGGGATTCCAACCCTCTGATTGGAAATTCTACACCCACAATGCCTTTTTTTTAGCCTTTATGCCTGCTACTCTTATGGCGAGGGTAAACTCAACGCAGTTGTATCAGGAGAATGAATTCATATTATTTTTGAGAGTCCTTTTCATGTTCACAACTTACCATCATACTTGGCGATCTCCTCATCGATACCCTCCTTCTTGGCCTTAGACACCACCCAACTACAGTGGACAAAACACAAACACGTTATTCACCACAAAATACGTTTTTTTTTGGGAATATCAAACGAGAGCAAGCAAAAGTAAGCACAGATTTAACTGACTTAGCACAAAAAGTAGACCATTATGCATACCTGTCCAGTGTTCCCTTGTCGAATGACTCAGCGAAATAGTGTTCTCCCATTGGCTCCGGGGCCTTGTATGTGACCTATAGGAGACAACAGGGGAACAAGAGTTAGCTTCCCATCCAGTCCCAGGTTCACTGACCTTTTTCCACACAAGGTCTAAAGCCACTGCCTCGTATCATGCAATCGCTATAACGCTATACAGAATTGTGAATGCAATGCAGGACAACGTCACAGACAAATCAGGAATACATGTGTGATGGTTCAATACGAAAGCCCATACTGTGCCACCCCCAAGTTATGCAGTAAAGAAAACTGAGAAATGTAGAAGGCATGCATGTCAAATGGCTGTATGGCCCCAAGGGTGGAAGAGACTTTGGTCTCATCTGCCCTCTGCAGAACCAGATCAGAGGGACTGATTAACATGACCCCTGGTTACCCCTGCGCTGAGCTGTGTGTGTGTGTGTGTGTGTGTGTGTGTGCATGTGCATGTGCGTGTGTGTGTGTGTGTGTGTGTGTGTGCATGTGCATGTGTGTGTGTGTGTGTGTGTGTGTGTGTGTGCGTGCGTGCGTGCGTGCGTGCGTATGGCTGTGAAGGCTGAGTGTTGCAGTTAATCGGTCACTGGGTTAATTGGCATCTGGCAGCTCCTTGACCCCACACCCCCTTCACCACTTGCCCTGGTCCAGATAGTTCAGTGGGACAGAAGCTAGTGTGGCCTGATCTAGTCCAGTAATTCTCAAACTGTGGGGCAGGGCCCACTGGTGGGGCCTGATGGTATTTCAAGTGGGCCTTGAAATCATTTCCAAAAAATCAAAACACAATATTTTTGTGTGTTGCTGTTGACTACATATTTGATTTGATATTTGTTTCAATTCCAAGCGGACCAGAATTTCCCAGGTAGTGTTTTCCAAGGTAGTGTAAGTCAGACGTTTCCATAAAAGCCAAGTCCAAAATAATCCCTCGATTGATAAGCTGTACATAATGTACAACACAAACCAGTCCAACGTTCACCCTATGTAGTGAACAATAATTGAGTGAATAAGTGAGCATTCACAACACAGCCAAAGACGGGTCAGTAGGAAAACAAGATGACCGCTATGAGCATGTATAGTGCCTTATATGGAGAGTGCAGATCTATTTGCTTTAGTCAGTTATACTTGTGGGAATCCGTCATCTGTGAACTACGTATGTTTGAGCTTTATGGCGACCTATAACTATTCCTTAAACAAAACTGCACTTTGAATTTATGGCAACAGGAGCCCGGTTATACAGACAGGCAGCTCAGAGACAAGAGTTACCTGTTCAATTTACAACTTGACCCGATTCTTTATCTAACTTTATTGCGTATCAGCGATAAATTCACCCAACATTAAAGGCCATACACCATACATGGTGTTAGAGTTTCAGACTTATAGGCTACTTCCGCTGTGTGTGTGTGTGTGTGTGTGTGTATGTGTGTCTTTCTGTATCACTGCCGTCCTGTCTAACTGTATTTTAGCTTAATTCATAGGCCTTTTCCTGTGCGTGTGTCTGTGTGTGTATGTCTAACCATATTTTAGCCTAGAGCCAGTGGTAAAACATACAGGCCATTTCCTGTGCGTCTGTCTTGTGTGGGGGATTTAGATCAGTTCCGCAACCATTTCAGATCGCCACAGGCAGCCATCGTCCTATTCTACTGCCATGCTGTCAGTTCTATCTATCCACCTTTGGGTACGTTCGGGTGGGGGCTTCACTGTCTTCCACATCCGCCCCAGCCGCTCCCGTCTCTCTGAGCATCGCAATAATTCAATAATCACAATACATTGTGGTAGTACCGTATTGTGTCATTTAGGGCTGCACGATTATGGAAAAAATGCCAATCAGGATCATATGGATCAAAATTGCAATCACGAAATTAATTCTGTGCAGAATGTTAATTAAAAGCACAAAAAGAAATATAACCAAGAATGTATTATATATATTGCCTCCTATGCGATCATGATGATATTGCAAATTTCAAGGTCTTAATCTCTACAGCCAAAATCGTGATTTACAATTAATTTTGATTGTGCAGCCCTCGCCGATATCCATCACCCCTACCTAATTTTCCTGATTCAAGGGTCGGTTCCATCTCCCTAATTCGCTCTCCTCCATGTCCTCCTTGCCCTCTCACTCATCTCAATGCATCGCAATAATCAAAGTATTGCAATACATTGTGAATTTATTACATAACACCCACCCCTTTCTCAGTCATCGTCCTATGCTGTGGTCAGTTATGCATACTGTGGGTACGGGTGGTGGCACAGGAGCTTCACTGTCTTTCAAACAAGCCTCGGCCTCTCCCTCATCTTAATGTATTACGATAGCCTAAGTAATGTGACATCTTGATGGTATCGTATTGTGACGTGTATCTTATTGTGAAGTGTATCGTATTGTGACGTGTATCGTGATGTGCATCGTGATGTGCATCCCCAACCTTAGACAAGCCTCAAGTCTGCCTCACCCTCTCCCTCTCATATCAATGTTTTGCATAAGGTATTGCAATACATTGTGAATTTATAATATATCCTCAGTCATCCTTCTTGTTCTAGGGTCAGTTAGGCCTCGCTTGGGTACTCTGCGTACCCCTCGTATAAATGTTTTGCAATTAGTGTTGCAACGTATCGTGAATCTAGGGTCAGTTAGGCCTACCTTGGGTACGGGCGGCGGCGCGGGCGCTTCGCTCTCCTCCACGTCTGCCTCGAGGTCCCCCTCGTCTCCCAGCAGGTCGTCCCCCAGCTCCACGTCCCCGTCGTCCATGATGTCCACCTCGTCGTCCAGCTCCTCCTCCTGGGCCCGCACCACGCCGGACGACCAGCTCAGCGCCAGCAACAGCAAGCACAACCGCACCTTCAGATCCATGGTCTGGTAGGAGAGAGAGAGAGGGATTGGGGGGAGGAGGGAGAAAAATGAAGGAAAGGAAAGTGATAGACAGAAAAGGGGAGAAGGAGAGAAACATACCATGGGAAAACATTGTTAGCTTGGCAGCAATGAGACAATGGAGAGGCTTTGAATGTGTTCATGGAAGAGGAGAGAGGAGTAGCCTAAATGTCTGTCCCCAAACCAAAAGGACGTATGGAAATGACGACGACGACTACACAACACTTTGATTGTACAAACTAACAAACCATGTGTTAAGTTTGCATACAATGCCTGAATGAGTCTGTAACCCAGCAACCTTTTCAGCTTTACTACTCTTTTGAACGTCACCACCAACCTGTTTCGAATACACAATTCGCTAGCAAACACACACAATGTACAACTTCCTGGGAAACATACCAAGGCAGTTCAAAGGGTTCAGCTCCTATAGTTCAGAAGCGAGCTAGCAAAGTCCAATGTGGAGGAGTTGTTAGCCTACACAGCATGCACCCGTTCAAGTAAGCTTACACAACATCTTATAAAGCATAAGCACACAACTCACAACTTTAACACTTAAATTAAGTGAAAGGAAGGTTTTTCCCCTCATCCCATCATGCCAAAGCAAGCGAATGCACTGTGTAGGAGCAAGCCTTTGGCTTGGGTTGGGTCTTGTGAGCCTACAGCCCTCGTGGGGGTGGCCATTCTGGCACTCCCTGAGGCAGTTCAGGCCACTATAGCATTTCCAGGGAGGGCTCTTGGTTGCCGTGGGCGCTTGGAGGGAACGTCGGGTGAGGTTGCCATCCTACGGGACTTCCCCCCCGGCTACCATCTCCGAGGCGATGAACGTAGAGAGAGAGATCTGCAGCCTCAGCCTATTGGCTCTAATGAGATTAAATCCACAGAGATTACACACACTCAGAACCAGTGTGTGTCTAGTGTGTGTGTGTGTGTGTGTGTGTAGTATGTCCACATGCTACACACACACAGGGTTAACTCTGCATACCCACAAATGAAGAGATTTTACGCCGCTTAAAAAGACAGATCTCGGTGAGCTTATGGGTTGAGGCTCCAGCTAAATGGGCTGGCATCACGTTGTCTGGAGAAGCGAACAAGCCCCACTGGGGTATAGCATTACTCCCCTCATTTAAAAACCTCCTACCATCTCTGGCGGAGGAAATGGGGAAGGTAGGATTTAGAGGGGCATTCATCCTAGCGACAGCGAAATAAGCTGTAAGGATAGGAACACCTAACCCAGCACTGTGCTGAAAAATACTGCAACGCCAGTGCAAAAAGAAAAAAAAAACAGCTGATACACTTACATACTGACCCTGATGGTGGAAATATTTCAAAACAAGGGCTACAAAAATGACTACGCTATGAATGCTGCAAATGGCAGTGGTGGTGCAAAAAAAGGCAATACAGTGCTGTTCCTTCATCCAACAAGACTCCCCGACAAGGAATTTGTTTGTTTAGGGGTGTGCTTAAGGCTTGCCTCAGAGCAAGGCACACAAAATACATCATTCTAGAATATTCATGGTAGCACTTTGTATTGTTTACTTTATGCTTTCCCACTCTTACATATCCATGTGCCGTTGGTCCTGCTCCAAGGCCTAAGGAACAGGATGTTCAGACTTGAAGCTTACATTCATACCAGTTAGAAAGCGTATAACACCGAGACTGGAGTTAAACAATCCATTCAGTGTCTTTCCGCAAGCATAAGCCATTCCTGTAATTTCCACACATTTTTAAGACCAAGTCCGACTTCCTATACGGTCCTATAGCCGACGGATGTGTTGAATACACTGTAAAGCACTAAAGGGTAAGCTTATTAAGCACTGCCGCCTCCATCTTCTAGGAAATCAGCTCGTACTCACACCAGCCATGACAGGCAGCCAAGCAGGAAAAGTCGTCAAGCTGGCTATCTGAGGTCCAGCGTGATGCTGCTCTGCTCACCTCGCCTGCCTCTGTGCTAAAAGGCTAGGTTTGATCTCCACAGCAGCACCAGGCACCATATTTTCACTGGACCAGCTGGCTGGATGAGAGTCAGGCGTTGGGGCTGTGTGCTATGCTGTTTTCTGTTTTTGCAACACTTTCATTTCACCTACCCTCCCCCTGACGCTTCCCTCTCATACTCATACCATCATCACCACCACCACCACAACCATGCAGCTCGCCCCCCGGGATGCTATTTGCTGTGTGTGCAACCCTAAACATACTCTTCCCCCAGATGGGCTTCAAAACACACAGGATTTAGTTTGCCACCAGCCCAAAAGGGATTCCCATGGCGCAACCCTGCAGCAACACGTCGCCATGGCAGCTAACCCAAACAAAGCAAAAAAAAGACTCTTGTCATCTCGGGTGAAAAGTCAACAAACAGCCGGAAAACAAGGATACTGAGACAGGACGCTTCCTTGTTGAGCGCTGTGTGTGGTGTCTGGAATTACTAAACAAAAGAAAAGATCAGACCTTGAGGCTGAGAGTTTTATCTGGAAGTTGTAACAAATGTGGGAAGAATTGTGGGCACTAGTACCACAGTCCTGGGGGGATGGGGGTTGGGAATATTAAGGTCCTATGATCCAGTTGTAACCCCCGGAACCCCTCCCCTCGGCACGTGGCGTACATGCATGTTCAGTTCTTAAGCCTCATTGTCCACTGTGGTATTTGGAAGGGTAAAGCTGCTTTAAAAGAGTTTCAGACGAGGACTTCCTTAGAGGAACCCAGAGGCCACCCAACCCCTTATTTCATCAACTTTTTAAAAGTGTCGGGGGAAACAAGGGTGAGGGGGTTAATTAAAAACGAAAACACAACACGTCTCTTACATTTCTACATCTATATAAACTGCCAAATAGTCATAAGGTACAATTATACCAATTATATCAAGATTATACCGACTTGAATCACTGGGAAAAAAAAAGATTCACACGCACACCACAAAGCATGTTTGTGCATAAACATACGCACCGTTTTTGACAGGGACTCAAAACAGTGCATTACTGAAGGAACATTGTACAGTTAGCATACTCTCATGGGGGCTGGGGGTTGTTCGGGGAGGGCTTATGAACCCTGGAGGGCACAGCAAGCGTATGTGTGCACGTGTGTGTGTGTGTGTGTGTGTGTGTGTGTGGATAAAGGGGGGTGACACAGTGGGATATTAGTGATTGAGTGGGAGGAGGCGGAGGAGAGGGGGTGTCAATGCTCTCCTGCAAGCCATCTGTTCATCATCAGTGCTGACTATGAAGACACTCAAGACACCTGACACGTCTCAGGCTGCACAAAGCACTGCTGACATCGACCTCAATCACATCACTTTGATTTCTCTGCAGAAACACAATACGAGCGTGTGCGAATGTATTAGCTCCCCTGTGAAGACGTACGTGTGTGCATGCCTGTTTCATTTGAAGCCCAATAGAAGTCACTGCTGAATGGTATTACCGTATAATAGCCGAGAGAATCGTTCAGTTTTGTTCAACAGCAAAGCTGTGGTTTCCTCTGCCCACCACCATATTCATAGTCATCTTGTGAAAAGGGAGGCGTTGAGAGCGAGGAACAGGAACTCTTTGGCCTACATGTTTTATACCCACATGGTGACACCAACCATAGGCCCATGTCATCTAATCCTATTCAGCTCCACCCAATATGATGATGTTACTTACTTCTTTAAGAAACCTACATCTTGTCCACTCCCAGTCCCAACAAAAAAAAAACTTACATCACAGTCACACAAATACGCTGCAGGATTTTTAACACAGAGTTCTATGGGAGCTGTAGAAGGTTCGAGTAAAATTCTAGAGGCACTGGGAAAGTTCATTACTATTCAAAATGGATATTATGACTGCTTTCTATCTGAGGCTGCTGAGGATGCTGCAAGGTGCTTCATCAAAACAAGGCAGCAGATAATTAGGTCGCGCTACAAATGGACACTGAAAAAAGCCATGTTTGTAGACATGCCTCATTAGCATCAGAGAAGAGGGCTGGGGGCAAGGGTGTATGTTCGCGAGAGAGAGAGAGAGAGCTGGGGCATCTTTGATTAAGCCCAGCTGTCCGGCACAGCACGACACAGACCCGTGGGTGATGATGGCAGTGGCAGTGCCGCCCATCCCCTGGGCTAAAGAAAAAAAAAAAGACAACAGAAACAGAGTGTAGGGGGCAAAAAAAGAAAAGAGAAAGTCGTCTGGCCTGATCGTGTCTGGTCCATCTACACCACGCCAGCTGCTGCCTCAGCCGGTCCAGCCCGGCCCGTACACAATGACAGGCTGTTTATATAGCAACGACAGTTAGCTGGCGAGCTGGAGACGGGTGAGGATGATGGTGGAGGGGGTGGAGGTGGGTGGGTACCCGTATTGCAAGTCGCCTGGTCCTTGCAGTTTCAGGGCTGGCGAAACCAGCTGTGAGCTAGAGGAGAAGGGGCTTGACAAGACCATATGAAGACTGTTTTTTGGCTGAGAATGAGGGCTCTGAATTAAAACCAGCCAAACGGAGAAATGCTGGTGAAATTTCAGTTTTGCTGGTAGAAAAAACAACTCACTGGCCACTTTGAGCCATTAGATGGGACAGCCAAGGGCTAGTGGCTAAGGAGATGGGCTTTAGATCACTGGGTTGCAGGTTCAATCCCCATCCTTACCAATCCCTTCCTCCCACCAAGGCTGAAGTGCCCTTGAGCAAGGCACCTAACCCCACATTGCTCAATAATGATAATTCCTGCAAGTCGCTTTGGATAAAAGTGTAATGTAATTAGTGAGTGTTTGGTTAGAAAGATTAAGATCTACAAGCCATTTTGGCTGGTGGTGAAAAAAAAAGTTAATTCGGAACGTTGCTGAGAAGAGCTGGTGCTATAAAGAATAAGCTTAGTGGGGACTGTCCAAGGGAGCAGTCTCTGGCTTAGAGCACAAAACACAATGTATACATTGCAGGGAGGGGGGAGAGATAATGACCGAGTCAATGATGAGAGATTGAATGTGTACAGTGGTGGAGAGGGGAGGGCTGGGTGTCGCCAGTGGCCCTCCAGGCATGAATGCAAACAGAAGTGGGCTGACAACAACCTCTCGATACCATTCCAGTCAACCCCCCACACTACCTCACATACCACCCCACTGCTCTCGTCTTTCCAGTCAGAGCCAAGCCAAGCCATCCCCAACCCCCCCTGACCCCGAAAAACGGGCGCGCATGCATGGGAGGCTTGTGTGACCCATCATCAGGCTAATCTAGCCCACATCAACCGTAGCAGAGCAGTAGACCAAAACCAGTCAGACAGGCGGGCACCTTTCCCTCTGGCTTGCTCAATCTCAAATGCATTCACCACACTTCACACAGTTCCCAATAGCTTGGGTTTAGCCTCTCACCGTCTTTTATAGGTCCTGATTCACTTAGGAAAATGTTTGGCACTGTGCCAAAAACCCACAAAGTCACAAAGTGAACGGACGCTGTGCTACCCGACAGCGTTTTAGATGCTGGAGGTGTGAATGACCCACATTAGCGCAAAAAGCTGGAAATGAAAACAAAAATGTCATCTGCCCAGCTTAGATAAATGAAATACAATATACAAACAGCTCTTTCCCCAAACAGCTGCATCATGTTTACATGACATTTCACATCCAGTGAAAATAAATAAACGGAGCGGGGGATGGGTGGTTTGAGAGAGACAGACACCCACACGAGTCAGGTGATTGTGACATGTCTCCAGCCCCCTACAATACCTCCTTCAGCTGCAGGCAGCCCTCATCTCGCCATACGACCCCTCAGAGATACACCGGGTCGACAGCCTGGAGAGCACTTCATCTTGAGGGCCAGCCCCAGTGAGACAATAGCCAAGGAGGCAGGCTGTCATCAGGGTTGACTGTTTATTGCACCACCACCACCAAGCCAGTGGGACTGAGATAAGATGCTATTTGCCTGAACTACTGCCCTAGTTTGAATGGCCAACTGTTTTTATGCTGCCTTCATCAAGAACAGTAGCCCTTCATCAGTCTTCGGCGTCCCCTGAGAAAGAGCTGTTGAGCATATCTGCCATATCACCATAGGACCTGTGGGGACTTGCTGGTTAAAAATGGAGGAAGCAGTGGTCTATATCTCACACACTCCAACCCTTCACCACTTCCTGGTGTTTCCAAGTCCCCATTTCAATATCTAACCATACGTCTAGGGTTGATAATTATTGCCAGTGGTTGTTTAACTTAGAGTTAACTTTAAACTACGGGCGAAACAATAAATGGCACACCATAAATGACTGTCTCGCGCTTTTAGCTCCAAAAGACCTCAAGCGCTTGGTAGAAAAGTGCACGCCTCCACACTCACTCCAGAACATTCTATGCACATTCATGTTAGTGACATATGGATAGTCTGTGCTAATACTTTTGGTGAAACGCACCGTGCATTAGCAATCTCCACCGTATTTAGTCTGCAGTGGAGTGAACATAGAGGCAAAAAGGGTCTGTCATTTAAGCAGACTAGATAAGATAAGAACCTGTTCTGTCTTAATTCGGATGTGTGCCCATTTTCGGATCGGTACAGCACGTCTGAAACATTGAAATGCAACGCGTTTAGTGCGTTTTAGGTCTGCTCTGCAGTGATTTAATTGCCATTTCCACAACGGTCAGATTGTACTGCAAAACCAAATGACAGTCATAACCGTGGCACATTTTAATCAATTGAGAATTAGGTTGACGAAACCTTTGCCGTTTGAAACAACTGCACTTTCGATTCGACAACTCATTGACAGATAGGCTATTACCTCCTGTTTACCACGCAATAACAAATTATTTTCCCCACGAATTTTGACTTTCGCAGTATTGGGACACAACGTCCGTTTTGACTGTAAGGCCATCAGCCTACACGCATTTCAAAAAGACCCATGAACTCATACATTGAGTCGAGTTGGGATTATAGAAAAAACATTTCGAAGAAGCAAATGAAAGCTGCCCTCCCCCGACATTAGGTAACACTCATCTCAGCAACGTTTCACGGTCCAAAATCAAAACAGGACAGAACAATTCCCTCTGTTATGAAAAGGGATATGGCAACACAAAGTAACTTCGCAGCAGTAATTTTGTTGCAGCAATAGTAGATCACTTTTGACATGCCACCTGTACCAACTAGCTTAGCCTAATTAGCGAACAGAATGGCCTTATGGCTAGCTAGTCATGCTAAGGCCACGCAGATGAACAAATTGTATACCTCCGTGCTCAAATAAAACACGTAATGTTGTCCTGACACTAATTAATTCACATGTACAATCTATATTTACAAAATCTCCCATCATACAACAGCTAGAAGAAAAATGAATACAGTTTTAGTGACAATTCACTACTCACCCCTGCACTCTGATGTAGCTAACCGCCTGGAACTACTGCGGGATCACGTGTGACTTTGGAGGGTGAATCCTGCCACCTTAGTCCCACCTATCCTTCATGTGGTAGGCTGTTGCTCCACAAATGTTGACGCCCACTGATAAATGTCAAACTCCCATTGTTTAAGATACACGTCCGTCAAAAGAACAAGCGTTACGCCTCTAACCTGCACCTCGTGGACAGCCATAATTGGCCAGTTGGCAAGAGGAAGTAAGCCCCTATTGGTAGATACATTTACTCATTCCCAGCTTGGAGAATGAAGAGGAAGTCAGGTTTGAGATAAATCTGTCTGTTTTGTCTTGCGAAAGTGAAAATAATCCTAACCCAACATTTCTCAAGAGACGTATCAGCCTTAACTGTGTCTGTTGTCAAAGATAACATTGCATAGTAAGTTTATACTTTACTCTTATCTCACGTACATGTACACAACACAGACTGTAAAACTCACCCAGCGTCTACAACTCTCAACCAATGATGCACACAACAGGCATGGTTTATATGTCAAATGATTAAATTTGGCTTTATTACAATTCACAGATTGGATAGAAGATAACATCATTAAATATAGTTTATCTAAATGTTACAAAATACAACACAATGCATTCCAGTGCATTTTACAATCTTACAAGGAGGGGGAAAAAAGAAAAAGAAAAGAAAAGAGAAGAGAAGAGTCTCTGCCAGGAAGGGAAAGAGATGTTAAGAGTACATTAATTGGCCAGCCTCAACATCCTTTTTTTCTTTGCAGTGAGGGACCTTCTATACCACACAGTACAGTAGGCCTACAGAACAGCCTAGGCTACATTGGGACAGTTTGGCATTAGGCCTCTGTATGCAAACTGCAACATTTATGATCTATGTAGTTGGTCCATCAGACAAACAACACAAGATCTCTTTTGGCTTCACCGGCGTACAGGCATATGCTACAACTGACATAATCCAGACGCATTCCTAAACCACCATTCATACCATTTTCTCTCTGTGCTCTGCAGATGAACCAAACATGACAATGGAAATGCTGTATTGAAAAAAAGAAGGCCTGCTTTAGTACATCTGTTCTGTGGGTGTGCTCTCCACTCCAGCCCAATGTTGTGCAGGTGGGGACAACCAGTTAACCATTCATGACTCATTTTATATGCAAAGTACACCAACTTGTCAATGTCTCGTGGCATGTACAGAGAGAAGAAAGAAAGAAAAAGGCAGGACCTATAGTTATTGGATTTACAATGCTACATGATCGTGTTATCCAAATTCTCCATGAAATGTTCAGTGTGCTAGAGGGAAATGGCTAAATGAAGTAACAAATACATCAGCAGTCATTGAGGTGTTAGCTCCTTCATTTGAACCTGTACCTCGTGGATAGCCCAGTCCCTATATACCGCCTCAGCACCTCGGCAGTCGTGTAGCTTGTTTGAAGGAATTGTAACGCAGGAAAGGCAGGTTTACCAGCTGAAACCAGATCTCATCCAAACTAGCCTCATTAGGCTCATTTAGATTGAACTAGCCTCATTAGGCTCATTTAGATTGAGACACAGGCTTTACCTCTGTGTTATGTGTAATGGTTGTTTGTTTTTTGGACAGGGAAACCGACAACAACAAAGGGGTCAGTTGTCCCGGGCTGCAGGGGCAAGGGGCCGCAGAATTGGATCCCCACTACATTATAATTATTGAGTGGGGGGCCTTTCAGATTACTTTGTCCCGGGCCCGGCAAAACCTTTCAGTGGCCCTGGGTCTTGATAGTTTAAAATAAAGAGTCATGAGAAAAAGGGCAGTTGATGCTTGTTAAAAAAATCAGATGACTCCTAAATTGTACACTGCAGTTCCTATGCATCTGAAAGACTATTCACACTACATCATAAAAATGAGTGAGGTGACTGGGATTGATGACTGACTGTGTCATAGTATAATACTAACATGTGGACATTGCACCTATACTTGCCCACTGATATGTCCATCCATCCTCGACCCTCTACTCTGATTGTCTCAGTGGAGACACTCAGACACAGACGGGCTGCATCAACATTTTCAATTTCATTATTTGTTCATTTTTATGCAAAACCACCCAGCTTGTCTGTTTTTTTCCTCCTTTTTTCCATTTCATAGCCTACTGCATCCATCCACTCCAGCATCCCACTTCCTAATTCCATTCCCTCGCTCCTGCTGGCCCGTAACTTCATCTCGACGCCAGCCGACCCTTAGACTGCACTTCGCTTCAAGTCATATTAAGGCAATTTGCAAGCAGAGAGAGAGAGAGAGAGAGAGAGAGAGAGAGAGAGAGAGAGAGAGAGAGAGAGAGAAAGAAAGAGAAAGAAAGAAAGTAAAGTTGAAAGAAAAAAACATGATTGCACAGATGGCCTTGTAAAATGTAAGGTAATGTAATCTTCTATCCATGATCTATTTCTCAAAGGATCTAGTTTCTTTTTTTGTTGGTTTACAAAAGGGCATAGGGCCAAGAGGGGAGAAGCTTCTGTTTTTGAAAGAATTACATAGCAACTACCGGTAGATTTGCTGAAGACATTTTTTGTTCTGCATCACACTCATCAACTGCGCTCAGATTTTTTTTACTTTGGGACACTCACTAGATCTCTGTACATACATAGCCTACATACATACATTTACAAAGATAAAATGCATGTGTGTACTTCTCAAATATGTATAGTCTTGGAAATGTATTATAACTAATACATATCAGATGATCGGCAAGATAGATTTTTTAAACAATTTGAGGAAAAGGAAACTAATAAGAAAAATGATCTAGAAGAAGGCATTTTTGTTTTAATTTAGCAAATGAAAGATTACTTAGGTACGAAAGAAAACAAAAATCAAAGAGCAAAGTCTTCCATTCCGAAAGCAGCACTTTTTTTAAATGTCGTAATCCTTGTCAAAGGGAGCAAGACAATCCAGCAAGCCCCATTGACAATAACCAGTGTAATTACAATTACTGAAACATGAGCGTATATATACACATAAATACATTTGTTTTTAATCAAATACAGCATCAACTGTCCTTCCTGTGGCCACAGCTGCTGTCATTTGTCCAGGCAAATAAGTCTCCCTTGCTTTCTCAGGGGGATGGATGGCGGCTGACTGTGGTGTCTCTGACTCTTGAACCTGCTGTACCACCTTGTCGCCACCAGGTGGAGGCATTGAACCATGTTGAAATCACCACAGCGCCAGAGCCTGGGAAGAGGAGCTGGATGATCACCGGGCTACTCCTCCCATTGCCGAAAAGGCTGAATGGATCTGTGAGGTATTGCTGTGAGAGTTCCGCTCATTCCGCTTTCTTTATGAAAATCTGCAATGAAAGAGTTCAGAGTTAGATCATAGATGTGTCATGGTGAGAGTACAATAATCAGGCATTGGATATGCAAAGGTCACAAAGTAGGAAAAAAAACAACCCAGTAACCTGTAGA
Source organism: Engraulis encrasicolus (assembly GCF_034702125.1). NCBI lineage: Eukaryota > Metazoa > Chordata > Actinopteri > Clupeiformes > Engraulidae > Engraulis > Engraulis encrasicolus. Next base: position 22,147,827 of record NC_085879.1, read on the forward strand.
TCAAAGCAAGCAGGTTTCTAGAGAAGAAAAGCAGGAATATGTCTTTGTGTTGTTTTATGCCGTAAACAGTTGTGACTGAATCATGGGGACATACATGTCACATGTAGCCTACCCTGATCAAAGCTTACTTACTCTATTGGAGTGAAGGTGGGTGGTAAGTCAGAACACGTGACATTACCAACCAAGGAGACCCTCTCTCTGAGAAGGTGAAGGGGATTAGAGAGGAGACCTACCTCACTGAGGATGACCCAGACTGGGGAGTCTGTGAGTATGGAGAGCCTTAGGGCCTCCAGAGGGCCGAACGAGGGATCCACCTCCCCCTCCGCAATCCCATTCTGGAACTTTCCTGAAGAGGAGGAGAAGGAGGAGAAGAATAAGAAAGCGATAAGGGGATTAGTGGTAAGTATAAGTTGCTAAATTCGATCCGCCCTGAATTTAAATGAGTAGGCCTATGTCTAAATGAGGTCACAGACACCTCCCCTCACGTCCCCTCCCCTCCCCAAATCTCTCAAGTTCTGCACAGCAGTCATATTAATTGGTGATTTTTTTGTGTCTGACTGTCTTTCTCAATCTCTTCCCAAAGGCAAACCACAAGCGAGGCTTTTTTTATCGATCGCTCCCTCTAGGACAATAGCGTGAACGAGATGGAGAGTGCTTATTGTAATTTATGATGCGCGGGAGCCTTCTAATCCTTGGGGCGCTTGCTGCCTCTGCGTTGCCTTGCCTCATCTGTCTGTGTCTGTCGGTGAGGCAGCTTCACAGATGAGCAGGCCCCTATGGGCAGCCAAGCAGTGGTGGATTCAAACCCTACTCTACCTCTACCCCACTCAACTTCATAATTCCCAGCACACTCTGCTTAAAGATGCATAGCAGAGAGAGAGACAGAGAGAGAGCATTTGGTGTGTGTGGAGCTGTGTGCTGTGTGAGGTTGGGTAGGGGAGAATGGGGAGCTGAGAGAGGGGGGGGGTGAGAGAGTGGGGAAACAGAGAGGTGTTCTCCTGGTGATATACCCCCTTGTCCTAATCCCAGCATCCCCACCTCTCTTGGTTTAGAGATGCATAGCATAACAGACGAGAGGGCTAGACAGGAAATAAACAGAGAGAGAGAGAGAGAACCATAGAGTGAACCAGAAAGAAAGAGGGGAAAGAGGAGTGGAGAGGAGAGGAGGAGAAGAAAGGCATCCTGTCCAGGTGATACAAACCCCCACTCCCTCCCCTTGCAGTTGGCCTGATCCGTGTCGGCGTGCATAAACAGGCTCATACATCACACTTTGGGTGAAATGGGCACTGCCCCCCACACCCCACCTCCACCACCCACACCCCAACTCCCACCAGCTATCCCCCTAGCCCTCCACAAACACCCCTCAAAGGGCTGGAGACATTTTGTTTTGGTGTGTGTGTGTGTGTGTGTGTGTGTGTGTGTGTGTGTGTGTGTGTGTGTGTGTGTGTGTGTGTGTGTGTGTGTGTGTGTGTGTGTGTGTAGATTTATGAGTCCTCGTTTTGCATAAGTCATGGGGTTCTCCAAGCAAGCTAGCTGCCCTGTCCAATTTCCATGTTTCCTACTTTGCTGTCCTGTCTTGGACGTGGCAGTATTTTCAAGTGTTGAACAGAGAGTGCGTGGAGGGAGGGAGGGAGAGAGAGAGAGAGAGAGAGAGAGAGAGAGAGAGAGAGAGAGAGAGAGAGAGAGAGAGAGAGACAGAGAGAGAGACAGAGAGAGAGAGAGAGAGAGAGAGAGAGAGAAGCGAGAGAAAGAGACAGAGAGGGGTTGCAGTGAGACTGACAGACAGAGAGAAGGAGAGAGACAGAGAGAGAGAGAGAGAGAGAGAGAGAGAGAGAGAGAGTGTGTGTGTGTGTGTGTGTGTGTGTGTGTGTGTGTGTGTGTGTGTGTGTGTGTGTGTGTGTGTGTGTGTGTGAGAGAGAGAGAGAGAGAGAGAGAGAGAGAGAGAGAGAGAGAGAGAGAGAGAGAGAGAGAGAGAGAGAGAGAGAGAGAGAGAGAGAGAGAGAGAGAGAGAGAGCAATGCAAGGAGATGTGGGTGAATGAATAACAGCAGCTGTTTTGAATCCCTTCGAGCCAGATGAATATCAGGTTAGCGGTGTTTAGTATTCAACTCTGATGACACAACTGTATTTTGTTGTGTCATCACTAGTGGACAAACCGGCTTGAGACAGCAGTTCTGCCACGGGCTCTTTCCTCCAGGCTGTGATCTAATTGTCTTATCTGTTTCCCAAAGACTAGTGCTCATTATAGGATAAGACAATTTTGGGAAATCGCTGGAACAAATATGTGTCAGGAGGGTGTTTTTTTATCTTCTTTTTGAAACAGGTTGGTTGGTTGTCCCTTTCTTCCGCTCAACTAATCCCCAATACTTAGGCCTACATTCTATCTTGTGAAGCAAGATGTCATCACGCCAGAGCATTAAGATGACATGCTGATTTGAACCGTTTATCGTGTTTGTGCATCATGCCTTGGCATGTTAACTCGTGCTCCACAATGCCTGTGACAGGTTAAGTTTAGTCATGGTTTTGGTCAGGGCACAATTTCACCACAATTTCAACATTTCCCTGTTTCGCTGTTCTTGGCAAAAGTAAGCAGCAGAAACGTTGCTTTACTGTTAGGTTTAGGTTAGGCATGGTTTTGGTCAGGGAGCAGTTTTTCGTTTTTGCATTTAGCAACAGAAATTTTCAGCGCAATAGAAATTCGCGACATGGCGGTAAAACTGTGCAAACATCGTCACGAGACAAAAGTGCTTTCCCAATTAATACGCCTCAAAACATCTGTCAAACCTCATAGATAATCAAGCCTCGGTACAGTAAAGAGGCTGTGTGCTGCGCACATCCAAAAATATTTGCCAGGTAACAGAAAACACATTATGTAAAAAACAAAGTGGTATGTTTGCACACTTGTTTCCGTTTAGTATATTTCTTAGCGATCACTTCAAGTGAATGTTTTTAAGCTGACACTCTTCAGCGGCTTCAGTACAGTTTATCAAAGGGTGAAGGTAGGCAGTCACCCCACCAGGCCTCCGCTCCAATCCCAGATCTTTGGCCGGGACACCGCAACATGCCCTCTGACCACAACACCGAAGGCCATGACAGAGTGGAAAGGCAGCCGGAGCACACCAGTCCATTAGTTCTGGTCCATTAAAGGTGAGGCCCGAGCCGGTCCAGAGGGGCTGGAGGCCTATGCTGCTTCTATAAATATACCACGGCTAGGTCTATTACAATAGTGTACAAACTGTACATAATTGCAGTGTGTATTCATACATATACACACACATTCATGTACCTAGTACACAGTTATAAATGCATGTACAGTATTACCCACACATGGTATATTTTATAGTATACCCATAAAATGTAAGAAATAGAGTTGACACATCTTGCATGAAAAAAAAATCTTTCGTCACATGGAGCCTTCAGTTTACCACAAACATTAGCCTACATTTAGTTAACCAACCAATTTTAATCTTGCACAACGGTGACAACACAAACACTACACATAATAGGATTAGGAATTCTCTGGAGCAGGCTGGATACAGGTATGCGACGCAGCACAGACGCAGAGAGACTGGATAATAAATTTGGCTCGCAGGGAAACCAAGGGCTGAATACATAGGCTATATGATGGAGGATGTGAGAGGGAGGGAGGAGAGATTGGAAATAAATTTGGCTCAGGGGGAGACAAAAGGAGGCATGTTGCAGACTCACCTATCCGGATAAAGCCATCCTCTGTGCGGTGGTACTTGGGTGTCTTTTCCCTGCCTTCCTTCAAGGCCTCCTTCTCTGACTGAATATTCTATGAGTGAAAGGGGGAGAGAGAGAGATCAGTAGGAAAAGAAAAATAAAGAGAGGATGGAGGAGAAAAGAAGACAGACAGATGTAGTCAATTATTAATAGGCACAGACTTGGAGTGAAAAAAAAGACATTTTGTCTTTCCCTCAATAAGCACACTGGTTCTCTCTCTCTCTCTCTCTCTCTCTCTCTCTCTCTCTCTCTCTCTCTCTCTCTCTCTCTCTCTCTCTCTCTCTCTCTCTCTCTCTCTCTCAATACACACACACACAATATGTACACACGCATGCACACACACTTCACATGGTTCCAATTCATCATTTGTTTTTCAGATCCAAAATTATTATGAGGGATAATGAGGCAAATCCTCTTTTGACTCTGACACACTTTACAAAACCCAGCACGCGTCGTCTTTCCAACATGCCATCTTTCCCAGGATTGCAGAATCTCTGCCTTCTGCATCTTATAGGCAGAAAATGTGAACATGAAAAAAAAGGGGGGAAAAAATCCCAGTCTGACCTTTCAGACGGACAGAAAATGTTTGACCTGCCACAGGATAACAACAGGAAATCAATCCCTGACCCCTAGTGACCCCCCTTCTCTACTTTTCAAACGCTACCCCATTACTCTACAACACAGAAGATGATTTTGCTGCAATTGGAGGATGCCATAGTATTCTGTCTGTTCTCAGCCCATGGACACGTGAACACACACATACGAACGCATGCACGCACACGCACACATACAACATACAAACTACACACACAGATATACACATGCACGCAGGCACACACACACGCGCGCGCGCGTGTACGCTCACACCCAACACACGCGCACACACACACACACACACACACACACACACACACAACAACACACACACACACACACACACACACACACACACACACACACACACACACACACACACACACACACACACACACACACACACACACACACACACACACACACACACACACACACACACACACACACACACACCACTCAGTGAAAACCAATACACACCGCATCCACACATCCAAACAGACAATTATGTGAGACACTGGAAGCCCTTCTCTGCTCCAGGAGAGGGGACCCCCTTTAATCATAATCTGCCCCTAAGAGGGGCTGTCCCGCGGGTGACAGAGGGTGGCAGCCCCAGGGTCTCTCCCCCCCAGGGGGCAGAGTGGCGCAGTGGGGGGAACCACAATCCCAATGACTCCCACATGTAATCCTCCTCTGGCTTGCCCGGGTGACAAACAACACACAAACAAACACATACACATATAAATACACACACACATATACACATACACGTACATGTACACAAACACACACACACACACACACACACACACACACACACACACACACACACACACACACACACACACACACACACACACAAACACACACACACACACACACACACACACACTGCATCCACTACAGTACAAAGCTGCACATGCACACACACAGGCACACATAATTAAACACCTGCCTATGCACACGCATACACACACAAACGTACACACACACACAAAACAACTATACATACATGTACATAAAAGTGCACACTCAACACATGTGCGCGCACACCACACACACACACACACACACACACACACACACACACACACACAATACCTACAAATAACCAATATAAACAAGAGCGCCAGGCAGCAGCAGTACTGCACTCCTGTAACCCCCATCTCCAGCAACCCAACTTACACTCCACACTCTCAATAGCTCCCCAGGGACACGAGATGGGGAGCGCACAGAGAAACACAGCGGCACACAGAAACCAGGGAACAGAGGAGGGATGGAGGGAAGAGACGGAGGGAGGGAGGGAGGAAGAAGAGAGAGAATTAGAAGTCGTGAGGAATAAGATGATGGAGAGATTGAGAGGGGACAGAGAGAGACACAGAAGGAGGGAATGACGGGGGAAGAGAGAGAGAGAGAATTAGTGTGTGTGTAAGAGAGAGAGAGCGGGGGAATCGACACACAGAAGCAACGGAGACGAGGGATGGGGGAGGAGGAAGAGAGAATTGCACATGTGTGAGGAAGAAAGAGAAAGAGAGATGGAGAGAAGATGGAAAGAAAGAAAAATAGAGAATGGAGTGAGAGAGAGGAACACAGTAGCAGAGAGGCATAGGAGGGAATCATGGGAGTCTGGAAAAGAAAGTAATGAAGAGAGAGAGAGATATGGAGAGAGAAGGCATAGAAAGAAAGACAGGGACACAGAAGCGAGGGAGAACAGCGATAGAGGAGTACGAGAGGGAATTGGGGAGTGTGAGGAAGAAATCAAGGGAGAGTGAGAAAGGAGAGAGAGAGGGGAGCGATAGAGTGATGGAGAGGCTCACAGGAGCGAAGGAGAGGAAGGGAGAGGACAAGAAACAACTAGGGATTCTGCTGAAGAAAGTGATGAAGAGAGCTGTAAAGAAAGAAATGATAGAGAGAAACACAAGCACATGAGGAAGAGGAGGGATGGAGAGGAAATAGCATTAGAGAGGCTGAGGAGGAGAGTGATGAGGGGAGAGATGTATGCCTACAGAGAGAGAAAGGATAGAGAGAAACATAGGCACACAAAGGACAGGGAGAGGAGGGATGGAGGAGAAAGAGAGGGAATTAGGACGTCTGGGAAAGTAAGTGAGGGGGAGAAAGAGAACTATTTCTATGAAGATACAAAGAAAAAAGATTTAAAAAGAGAGTGAGTGAGTGAGTGAGTGAGTGAGTGAGTGAGTGAGTGAGTGAGTGAGTGAGTGAGTGAGTGAGTGAGTGAGTGAGTGAGTGAGTGAGCGAGTGAGAAACAAAAAGTAAAAGAGATGCTAAGAGAGAGAAGGAAAGGAAGAGAGAGAGTAAACGAGAATGAAAAGGAAGAAAATCGAGGGGAAACGAACAAAAAGAGAAGGAGGGATGACAGGATGGGTGAAAAGATCGAAAGAAAGATGGAGAGAGAAACAAAAAGTAAAAGAGATGCTGATAGAGATATTGGGGGTAAAAAAGAGGAAAAGAGAAGATGGAGAGCCTAACAGAATGGAGAGCAATAACCAGAGCAGCAGAAATAGAAAGAGAGCACAGAGAGAAACGCAGGAACAAAGGGAATGGGGAAGGAGTGAGAGAGGGGTCGCATGAGGGAACAGGGGCGAGACAACGAGACAATATTTGCAGAAAAGGAGGTACAGATATTTAGATACACAGAGAGGTGCATGAGGAAGAGAGGGAGAGAGAGGGGGAGGGGAAACTGAAGAAAGTGTGTCTCTGTGGAAAAAAAGAATGAGAGAGGAGGCAAAAAGAAAGGAAATCAGAAAGATGTAATGAGAAGGTGAAAAGAGAGAAATAAACAGTGGACAACTGCTAGAATGGTAGAGAGGCAATATGAGAGAGAGACAGAATAAAAAGGGGAGGAAAGAGAGAGTGAGCAAGATGGAGAGGATGAGAGATGGGAATAAAAGAATGAAGTGAGAAAAGGAGTGAGAGAGATAACATGAGAGAAAGGGAAAACATGATGAGATGATATGAGAATTTAATGAGAGAAGGGAAAACATGAGAGAGAGAAAGAGAGAGAGAGAATGAGAGGGATGGATGGATGGAGGAACAGACAGAGAGAGAGAGAGAGAGAGAGAGGAAAAGAGACTGAGGTAGAGATGTGTGTGTGGGGGGAAGGTGTACAGATTTAAAATGAAGAGAAGAGAGAATGAATGAAGGACCAGAGAAAGAGAGAGAGAGAGAGATGGAGACTGAAAGAGGAATAGAAAGAGGTATAGGAGAGAGAGAAAGGAAGAGGGATACGTAAATGAGAATTAAAATGAAAACAGAAAAAAATGGGAGAAAGACAGAGATGAGAGTATGGAGGATCAGAGAGAGAGAGAGAGAGAGAGAGATGGAGAACGAAGGATGAATAAAAAAAGAGAGAGATAGAGAGGGGGAGCAAGGGCGATAGAGAGGTGAAATCTGTGCTCAGGCTCAGAAAGAGTGGCCCATTAATCTTGTGGCTAGCGCGCGTTTCCTGCCCTAATCTTAAATCACAGCGTGCCGCCGACACACCACCTCCCTCCTGCAGCTCTCACCTCTCTCCTGCTCACACACACGCACACGCACACACACACACGCACACACACACACACACACACACACACACACACACAGTCCGTCCAGTCTCTTTCTCTCTCTCTCTCTCTCTCTCACACTCACACACACACACACACACACACACACACACACACACACACACACACACACACACACACACACACACACACACACACACACTCAGTCAGTCCAGTCTCTTTCTCTCTCTCTCTGTCTCTCTCTCTCTCACACACACACACACACACACACACACACACACACACACACACACACACACACACACACACACACACACACACACACACACACACACACACACACACACACACACACACACAGGTTCTCCCTCACTCTCTCTCTATGTCTGTCTGTAACATGCACGTATGCACGCACACTCACACGCACACGCACACGCACACGCACACGCGCACGCACGCACACACCATGCCCGTGGGATGAAATATCTCCTGGGAGTGAGGCTGTGGACTCGCGCCAATGGCCAGTCTGATCTGATTACCGCCGCACCACAGAGACAGCAGCATATATTCAGACCTCCTTTTTTATTACATCCCTCTCTCCATCACTCTCTCATTCTAGGCCTCTCTCTCTCTCTCTCTCTCTCTCTCTCCATCTAATATCCTCCTTATTCTCTTTATCTCTCTCTCCATCCTCTCTCTCCTATCTCCTATCTATCTATCTATCTATCCATCCATCCATCCATCCATCCACCTCTCTTTCTCTCCCCATCTCTCTCTCTAACACGTTCCATCCTGTTTCCGTCCTCATCCCCCTCTTCCTGGGTGTGGTTGTGTCCCGGGGTGGATAGAGAGGATGGTTAGAGTTAGAGGAGGAGGGAGTGTGAGGAAGGGAGGAAGGAAGGGAGGAGAGAGGCACACAGAGCTGAGTAGGCCAGTTAGCCTGTCAATCAGTTACCCAGGCAGTCAATCAGTCAGTCTGGCTGCGTTTGTTCTGGCCTGGGGGCACGGCACTGCCGACGCTACTGTTGGCTGTGGCTGATGACTGGAAGTGAGCTAAGGGGGGGAGCGGGGAGCGAAGCAATGGGAAGTCTATGGGGCTGCTGTGTGTTTTCAATTAGGGATGGTTATCATCAAGAAGAGAGAGAGAGAGAGGAGAGGGAGAGAGAAAGAGAGAGAAAGAGAGGGGAGAGAGAGAGAGAGAGAGAGAGAGAGAGAGAGAGAGAGAGAGAGAGAGAGAGAGAGAGAGAGAGAGAGAGAGAGAGAGAGAGAGAGAGAGAGAGAGAGAGGTTTAACAGTCCTTTATTGCGAACCATCACCGCCGATTAAAAGTGTACTTTACATTAACATGTACAGTATGTTGATCTTTCCATTCAACATAAGAAGGGAGTAACCCTCTCCTTCACAATTCCAAACATAACCCCCATAACCCCCCTCATTACAACATGAATACAGTGAAGTAGGCCAATGAGAGAGAGAGAGAGAGAGAGAGAGAGAGAGAGAGAGAGAGAGAGAGAGACAGACAGACAGACAGACAGACAGACAGACAGACAGACAGACAGACAGAGAAACAGACAGAGAGACAGAAAGAGAGAGAGAGAGACAGAAAGAGAGAGACAGACAGAGAGGCAGACAGACAGAGAAACAGACAGAGAGACAGAAAGAAAGAAAGAGAGAGAGAGAGAGAGAGAGAGAGAGAGAGAGAGAAAGAGAGAGAGAGAGAGAGACGAGTAAGCAAGAGAAACTAAACACTGGAGAGTCTGGTAACATAAAGGATATGATGGCTTGAGCTGGCAAGCACGCAGCATGTTAAACCTGAGCTACTTTAATTGAAGGAGACACAGCACTTAAATAAGCATCCATGGGAAATGCATTAGGACACACTGTATTGCCAAGATGGTGGCTCTCAAATTCCCCCATTTGCCACTGCCAGAAGCCAATTATCTGCCTTGCTGTTCTAACGGCTTTTGAATCAGCAGGGTGGTGCTGCAGCGTGCTGGGCAGAACTTGCTATGTCATGAGGCATAACGTGTGTGGGTGTGCAGTTCAAAATAACCTGTGACGTTTCCAGAAAAACAATTCAATGCAGTTGTCATGGTTATTTCACATTCCATACATCTTGTACTCATGAGACATGAACAAGGTTAACAGAGTCTTCATCGCGTGATTAGCAACGCTCCCAAAGGCAAATATAGAGGCATATAGAGTCTTTGCATGAAACTAAAAACTTTCATCATTTCAATCGTAGGCGAGCTCAAACTCAGGGATAGTTGTCGCTGTCTTTGGGTGCACGTGCAATAAAAGTCATCAGATAGAAGAGAAAAGACTGCACTGTCTTGCTTATTCTCTTTACTAAACAGTCATGTCCAGATTACACAGACACGTTTCACAAAGCTGTCGTCATTGGGCCTTTTTCCACTGCCAGTTTTTTACCTTGTACAACTTGACACAGCACGACTCAGCCGCCGTTTATTGCGTTTTCATTAGGCAAGTGCGACACGGCACAGCTCGAAAAGCGGGTACTGGCGTGGAGTGTGCAAGGAATAAGCAAGAGAGTGGTCTTTTCTACTCCATCTAAACACAGAAAATCCTTATTGAATTCAAGTTACAGCTGAGGTGTTGTTAATCCATAAAAAACGTTGCCCAAAAAAAGCATAGATATCCAATGCACTTCCACACTTGTCCTGAAGGACTTTTTGGTTTCTGTTTAAAATTCTAGTCTCAGCCGCGTTCCTCTATCTGTCTGGAAAGCCTGTGTCTGGAATAGAAGTAAGCCGTTGTAAAATGTGTATATCAGCATAAAGGTGGAATAAAGTGTAGAGGCGGTTTAGTCCCCGATGCACTGTTAGAGAAGGCATAAAGATAAAGCAGCCAGGTGCATCCATCTGCTGTCGGGGTTTCTGGTTCTGTGTGTGTGTGTGTGTGTGTGTGTGTGTGTGTGTGTGTGTGTGTGTGTGTGTGTGTGTGTGTGTGTGTGTGTGTGTGTGTGTGTGTGTGTGTGTGTGTGTGTGTGTGTGTGTGTGTGTGTGTGTGTGTGTGTGTGTGCGCGTGCGTGTGAGTGATTGCGCAAGTATAAAAGCGAGTGTATTACTATCCATCTGTGTGTGTGTGTGTGTGTGTGTGTGTGTGTGTGTGTGTGTGTGTGTGTGTGTGTGTGTGTGTGTGTGTGTGTGTGTGTGTGTGTGTGTGTGTGTGTGTGAGAGAGAGAGAGAGAGAGAGAGAGAGAGAGAGAGAGATTATGTGCGTGCTGCGTGCGCATCTATTTCCGTGTGCTTGTACGCATGAGTGAGTGAGTGTGTAACTATCAATGTGTGTGTGTGTGTGTGTGTGTGTGTGTGTGTGTGTGTGTGTGTGTGTGTGTGTGTGTGTGTGTGTGTGTGTGTGTGTGTGTGTGTGTGTGTGTGTGTGTGTGTGTGTGTGTGTGTGTGTGTGTGTGAGAGAGAGAGTGATTGCACAAGTATAAGAGTGAGTGTATTACTATCCATCTGTGTGTGTGTGTGTGTGTGTATGCATGTTCACCTGTGTGCAGCTGTGTGTGAAACAGGAGCAAAGGGGATGTGCTATACAGTACGTACGTCAAAAGGCTGCACCTCCACGGTGGTGTTAAAGAGCTTGTCTCCCGGGTGCTCGATGTTCCCGCTGCGGAAGAAATATCTGCCACGCGAACAGCAGGATAGAAGACAGGGGAACAGGGGAGGAGAGGAGGAGGAGGAGAGAAGAAGGGCAGAGGAGGAAAAGAGAGATGAATAAAAACCAGAGATGATTCAACAAATCTGAGGTTCCATCTACATCTGGCGAAGGTGAAGAGGGAGTACTGTGCCCTACAAAGCAAAAAGGCAGTAACTGCATTGCTGTTTAAAATGAGCCACTATGACTTAAATGCCATATATATCAAAGTCTAAAGTTAAATAAAATGTTTCATCTGCAAAATAGGTGGTAATATAAAGTAACAAAGCTGTCACATGACAATAATCTCCCAAAAAACACTTATACTGGATTGCAGTATCATTTTAAAGTCAACTGACTCAGTTTTGAGCTCGGCGCAGTTACTGCCTTTTTGCTTTGTAGGGCAATGTGTAGTAGTCATGTATGGATGTGTGTAGTCATGTAGGGATGTGTGTTACTATCCATAAATATGAATGTTCAAGCAGAAAACTGCCTTGAGTATGAAAGTCCTATCATAGTACATGACTCAGGTGTCAGGTGGCGTAACGGCATCCCATTAATCAATAACTGGCGATTGATATCCTGCAATGCATAATGCTACTTAGAGAGATTGTTGTTAAAACAAACAAAAAAAATCCTACAATACTGACACTGCCTGATGTATGCTACCGCTGAAACATCACTGACTTTGATCACAGCTGTTGAAACGCCACATCTTTTGGTTGTGGTCCATGCACAAGCTGCATCACCTGGCTAAAGGCTATTAGGATTAGCTGACTCAGTGAATTGCCTGGAAATATGGGGCAGCAATTTTATTTTAGAATCCTTGGATGTTTGGTGGCCCTGGGTTTGGTGTGTGCATGTGTGCATGCTCTTGAGTGTGTATGTGTGAGTGTGTGTAAGAGAGAGAATGAGCATGTGCGTGCGTGTGTGTGTGTGTGTGTGTGTGTGTGTGTGTGTGTGTGTGTGTATATGCATATTTAAACAAGGTGTCACCTCTCGATGCGGACGGGTGTGAAGAAGCGTATCCGTATGAAGTCTCCGGCCACTGGGGTGAAGGCCCAGAAGAAGTCCTCCCCCAGGTAGGCCTTCTCCAGGGTGAAGTGCTGATAGGTCTTCAGGCTGGTCGTGACCTCTGCCAGCGGGTTGGCATGACCCTTGTGCAGCGTCTGTTTCCCAAAGTCTTTGTCCTGGGCAGGAAGAGGAGGAGGAGGGAGAGGAGGACAAGGAAGAGCAAGAGAATGTTTCAAAAAATATATTTGTTATGCTTTTATTTGACAGGATAGTGTGAGATGGTGACAGGAAGCATGTGGAAGAGAAAGATGGGGGAGGATCGGGAAATGACCACGGGCCAGAATCGAACCTGGATCCCCGGCATTACAGTCAATGCCCCAACGGTTTGAGCCACAGCCAGGGCTGAAAGAGAATGATTTACACTGTTTTTTGATTACTATGCCTGCACATCACCAGCATCTGTACACTGGCTGTACATAGGGACTCTACGATTTGAATAGTCCATTGCAAACTTCGGAGGAAGAGAATGGTAATTAGCCATTTGAATAGTAAGGATTATTGGCAGGCCATCTAGAATTTTACTCAAACATTTGTTGTTGGCCCCAAACTTTGGAATTCACTCCCACTGTCTCTTCGTCAGTGTTCCACACTATCTACTTTTAAATCCAAGCTGAAGACACACCTTTTCATTTCTGCTTTTCCACTTCAGTGACAGGCACTTCCACTTTATTTTAATCATCAGTTTATTTTTAATTTTACATATTATTATTATTTTTTTCCCTCATTTTATTTTATTTTCAAATGCATTCTACTTCTTTTTCTTACTTGAAAACATTTATCTTTATTGTACTTTTATTTCTATTTTATTTTTGCATTTTAATTACTCTCCTATTGTTAATTCACTGAAGCTTTGTTTTACTTTCCCTACTGTTATGTATTTGTTTTGATTGTAAAGTGTCCTTGGGTATCTTGAAAGGCGCTCAAAAAATAAAATGTATTATTATTATTATTATTAGAGCCCCCTTAAAGATTTGCATTAAAAATCTAATGATAACTCAAAATGTTGTACCAATTCTTATTACATATACCGGTATGTACTTAATAGTACTTTTTGAAGAGTCAGTGGTGGGATCATCAATGACGACTTAACACTGCCCTCGGTTGTGGACAAACATGTTCAACTTGTAGTCTACATGTATATGGCAAAGTATGTGGTGAATGAAGGAAACAACACAACACAATACAACCATGGACCGACAACCATGGCCTAGGATGTACAGCTAAACAGCAACAAGATTTTTAAACAAAACGGAATTCTTCATACTGAGAGTAGAACACAAGGTAAGGCAAGGGAAGGCACATTTACAAACCGTATTTGCATAGCACATTTTATACCAAGGCAGTTCAAAGTGCTTGGAATGTTCAAAGTGCTCTACACTAAAAAAAATATGCATATAAATAAACATACAGGTTCAAAGAGTCGCATACAGTAGAGAAGGGAGACGGAATAGAAATTGAAAGTAAGCAGGTAGGGTGAAGGGGTGAAGAAGAGAGTTCGACTGGAGGAAACGAGGATAATGAAACAAGAACACGGAATAGAAAAAAAATGGAGTAGCGGTCCACAAAAGTGCCTGAGTGAAAGAGTGCAGTGGCAGCTGCAGTGCAGTGCAGTGGCACTAGCCTAAGCCAATCGGGGCGAGCGAGCGCCTATCCCCTAAATTAGACAGCCGCTGAGCCGTGATGGCACAGGTCAATGAAGAATCGACTGGTGAGCCCCGGCCACCAATCTGCCACGCATAAACAAACCAGCACAGAAGCAACCAAGCACACAAACAAATAAATGAATGAAATGATTAAATACATAAATAACTTGAGGGGACTCAGTGCTTCGTAAGGAGTATTTGGGGCACAAACAAAAAACGCAAAAGGCACACCGGTCCGGTTAGAAACAATGAAATCGTTAAGCCATGAGGTTTCCATCTCTTTCAAACAATGGAACCGCTCATCGATCTTGTGCAGGGGTCACTAGTCTGGCTCGACCTACACTGTAAATACAGTCTGTTTGACTTTGGGAGTCGGGGAGAGGAGTACTTTAAGATTAATGGTTGCAACGTCAGAAGAACACACGCAGGTGCATACACGCCAACACAGACACACAAACATGCATACACACACACACACACACACACACACACACACACACACACACACACACACACACACACACACACACACACACACACACACACACACACACACACACACACACACACACACACACACACACACACACACACACACACACACACACACACACACACGCACACACACACACACACACTTCCAGGCCTCACCATCAGCATTTACTGTACATCTTTCCAGATACACAGACAGACTAACGCACTCACGTACACACACACACACACACACACACACACACACACACACACACACACAGAGAAAAATACACACACACATATGCAGCACACACTTGTGCACGCACACACATATGCAGCACACACATGTGCACGCACGCGCATGTGCACGCATGTGCATGTGCACGCACGTGCATGTGCACGCACGTGCATGTGCACGCGCAAA
>NC_085879.1:22175465-22180465 GCF_034702125.1 Engraulis encrasicolus
CACTCAGCATCCCATCTGTCTTGTTCACTCACCGACCGACTTGCTTATGTGCTGCTTCCCTCTCTCACTCTACCTTTCTCTTTCTACTTTCTTGTCTGTCTGTCTGTCTGTCTGTCTGTCTGTCTGTCTGTCTGTCTGTCTGTCTGTCTGTCTGTCTGTCTGTCTGTCTGTCTGTCTGTCTGTCTGTCTGTCTGTCTACAGTATCTATCTATCTATCTATCTATCTATCTATCTATCTATCTATCTATCTATCTAGGCCTATCTATTCTCTCTGACCCCCAACGTTCTCATCCTCTCTCCCTTTCTCCAGCAAGCCTTCTCGCTCTCGCTCTCGATCTCTCTCTCGCTCTTTCTTTCTATCTCCCTCCCTCCCTCTCTCTCTCTCTCTCTCTCTCCCTCCTCTACATTGCTTCTCACCTGTATCCTTGTATAATGTCCACTCCCTAAGCGGTATAGCCTTCTATCTATTCTGCTCTATACGTAGTGCTGTTTTATATGCGACCCCTGTCACCATATTAACGCACTTACCAGAACCTATTATCCTCTCTCAACACTCTAATCATGCATCCCTTCCCCCCATTCTTGGTTAGTCAATCTCATTCACTAACCACACACACACACGCACACACGCAGATGTGTGCTCAAGGATGTATGAGCATGTATGCTCTCATGCACAGACACAATCTCATGATCTCCCAGTCAGAACACACACACACACATGAACTCACAGACACATGCAGACGGCAAGGGAGAGCGAGAGACTGAGAGAGAGGAGCGAGAGATGTGGCAGAGAGAAAAAGAGAGAGAGAGAGGGGGTGATAGCAGAGAGAGCGAGATGGCAGATAGATAGAGAGAGGAAGAGAGAGAAAATTAGTGAGAGAGAGGGATGAGTGAGAGAGAGAGAGAGAGAGAGAGAGAGAGAGAGAGAGAGAGAGAGAGAGAGAGAGAGAGAGAGAGAGAGAGAGAGAAAGAGAGAGAGAGAGATGGCAGATGAGAGAGGGGGTATAGAGCGAAAATTAGAGAGAAAGACATGAGAGAGAGAAGAGAGAGAGGGATTGAGTGTGAGAGAGAGAGAGAGAGAGAGAGAGAGAGAGAGAGAAAGAGATGAGAGAGAGAAGAGAGAGAGGGATGGAGTGAGAGAGAGAGAGAGAGAGAGAGAGAGAGAGAGAGAGAGAGAGAGAGAGAGAGAGAGAGAGAGAGAGAGAGAGAGAGAGAGAGAGAGAGAGAGAGGGAGGGAGAGAGTAGATGTGATGTAATGGCTGGCCATTGTTCTTGTTCGACACACAACACTAATTAATGTGGATGGATATTTTAAAGAGTTTACCGAGCCATCTGGAAAGAACGCTTTTACCACACACACACACACACGCACACGCACACGCACACGCACACGCACACGCACGCACGCATGCACACGCACAGACACACACACACACACACACACACACACACACACACACACACACACACACACACACACACACACACACACACACACACACACACACACACACACACACACACACACACATGCACTCACGCACACACACGCACACACTCACACACACACACGCCCTTAAGGGAGGCAGGGCATGCATGGGAGCAGAGAGTGAGTGATCTTCTTCAGTGATCGCTAAAGCTGGGTCTGGGCTGTATGGGAATTAGGCATTTAGCAAGAACATGAGCCATCCTCAGAGACAGAAATATCATTAGCAGGAAGCCTGCGATGGTTATCATAGTAATCACATTTAACCACGTTACATAAGGCCGACTCTCAACGCCCCTGAAGATCCCTCATCACACATATACACAGAGATACACACAGACACGCATACAAGTACATGTACACGTACGTACAAATACACAACATACATTTAATCACACACACATTTGGGAATAACACACATCCAAACACGCAAAATCACACGCACACAAACATGCAAAAGCATGTGCACGCATGACCGCACGCACGCACGCACACAAATACACACACACACACACACACACACACAGGCACGCACGCACACACGCAGGCACACACGCACACACACTTTGACTCACAGACGCATACACTGTACACACGCACACACACTTTGACTCACAGACACATACACTGTACACACGCACACATGCATGCATGCACACACATACACACAGTACATGTCTCTGATGATTCTGGATTAATTCGCAAGTTAATTATTCAAACTTTGAAGTTTCATTTGTTTTGATGGTAAACATCAAAACTTCCAGCGAACGGAGGCTACCGTCTCATTGGCTGGTATGGCGTAGGCGAGATAATTGCAGTTGCTTTGTGGGAGGTCGCTCCTGTGTGCTCCTCTCGTGCCTTGTTCTCTTGTCTTGTCTGCGAGCAGAGTGTTATTCTCGCTGTATTATTTTTATTGGTCCTATTTGTATTGTCTGCTGTGTTTTTTTTTGTTTTGTTAAAGTTGTTTCAAATAAATTTCTCCGCATTGCGTTTTATAGTTGCTAGAGTGCAGTCGGGCATGTGTTGCTAATTAACGATGCCTGTTATCTGTTTTCATATGTCTGGGGCATAGTGTCTGCAGCAAATTAATCTGAGGCAAAACTTCCCTATGTGACTAATATAATCGTATTTGCAGCGCATCGTACTCAGGACTGGACTGACCATCTGGCATACCAGGCATTTTCCGGTGGGCCCTGCGCCCTCGTGGGCCCCTATTTTCAGAAATGTAAAAAAATAAATAAACAAATTCAAAATTATTTTTTACATTTCTAAAAATAGGGGCCCACGAGGGTGCAGGGCCCACCGGTGCGTCAATTCTGCGCCGCTAATTATGAGGGGCCCCTTTAAGCCAAAAGTGCCCGGGCCTCCCCCAGACCAGCCCTGATCGTACTGTATCGTGGTGTATATCACCTCGCTTCATAGTGGTGTGTCTGTCTGAGGTGGCTGTTTATGTTTATGTGGGTCTGGCCGACGAATTAATCCGAGGCAAAGTTTCCCTTTGCAACAGTAAAGTGTATGTTGCGTTGTATTTTACTGTTTTATATTGTCTAATTACATTATATTGTAGTAGTATGTGTAAGACTGGGCTGTTTATGAAGGTGTGGGCAGCCAATTAATTCAAGGCAAATTTCCCCTTTGTGACAATCTAGTGGGCCGTATTGCATTGCGTCTTATTTTATCACGTTGTATGGGCTGCTTAGTATGCTTATGTAGGTGTTTGCAGAAGAATTTCCCTCTGCGACACTCAAGTAGACCATACAGTATACTACAGTAGGCCTACAGTAATTGCATTGCATTAATCGTATAAATAGGTGCAGAAAGAAACAAGCCCTGCCATATACATGGGTTTATCGTTTGTAAACAAGCCCTGGCTGTGCGACCCTGGCTGCGCACTTTTCAACCTCTGATTGTTGAAAACGGCTGTCGGTCAAAAAATGAGCTCACGTGATTGGCTGCTTAGCATCTTCCCCCTCCTCACAACACAAATGTTTGTAAACGAAAAACCTATGTATACATGGGTTCTAAATTTTTGTTTCCCCCTGACTTCGCGAAAATAACTGCGCACAACTCAACCTCTGATTGCTGGAAACCGCTGTCGGTCAAAAATTAGCTCACGTGGTTGGCTGCCAGTATCTTGCCCCTCCTCACAATATTATGTTTACAAACACGGCGAACTGTATTTGCTCCAACCAATGCAATAAACCAGCTGATCCCAAATACCACATGCCTTCAGCCAGGCTGATGAGCTCATTAGTGAAATCACCTGTGTTAGGAGCACCAGCAAAAGGAATATCTTACAGGATTTTCACTTTCCCAGCGTATTAAGTTTTACGGTAGAAATTTAATAATGGGCAGATTATTCCTGGCTTCTCCTTCTTTTCTTCTTTTCCTCTACATCTTCATCCTCATCTTCATCTTCGTCTGCCTCAACAGTGGTGGAGAAACTGAGAGTGGATTGTAATGCATTGCCTCATATTGTATCGTATTGCATATAACATTGTATTGTAGATGTATAATAGGCTTACTGTATAGTCAGGGCTTCATCCAAAGCAACATTTCCTTTGTGACAACAAACCGTACTGTATTGCCTTGTATGTCGTATTTTACCACATTCTATTGTACTACTGTACAGTACGTTGTATCATTGTGATGTGTGTGACAATGGGCTGTTAATTCTCTGTCTCCTCTCCTCCCACATCTTCCTCTTCATCCCCATTCATCTGCCTCCGCAGTGGTTAAGAATCTGATAGTAGATTGTTTTGTATCCAAGGCAAAATGTCCTTTGTGACAACAAAGTGTACCGTATTGCCTTGTATTTCGTATTTGACCACATTCTATCGTACGTACTATATTGAATCACAGTGGTGTGTGTAATAGGATGCTGGTTCTCAGTTTCCTCTTCTCCTACTCCTCTCTACACCTTCATCTTCATCCCCATCATCATCTTCAGTTGTGTCCGCAGTGGTGAACAATCTGATGTTGTTTGGCATTGCATCCTATTCTATCGTATTGCATAGAACACCATATTGTAGAGATTTATGTCAGGCCTTAAACCAAGTCGAAAGGTCCTTCGTAACAACAGTGTATCGTATTGACTTGTAGCACATCGTTTTTATCGTATTTTGCCACATAGTATCGTACTATATTGTATCATAGTGGTACTGTATGTGTAACTATGGGCTGCTAACTCTCTCTCTCTCTCTCTCTCTCTCTCTCTCTCTCTCTCTCTCTCTCTCTCTCTCTCTCTCTCTCTCTCTCTCTCTCTCTCTCCTCCCCCTCTCTATATCTCCATCTTCATCCCCATCTCCATCATCATCATCATCTTCCTCTGCCTCCGCAGCGGTGGCGAAGGATCTAAGAGAGGAAGATTGACGTGTCTGTCCCTCCGTAGCCAATGGCTGTGACGGGCATGCTCACAGCCTTCCCAGCATCCTCGCTGCTGCCTTTTGGTGGGATAAGCGTTAAGATAGGTGTGTGTGTGTGTGTGGGAGTATGTGTGCGCACACACAGTCTC
>NC_085879.1:22192965-22197965 GCF_034702125.1 Engraulis encrasicolus
ACACACACACACACACACACACACACACACACACACACACACGACAAACATTGCAGCGCTCAAGACGAACAAATCAAGCTGTTTCGATTTCCACACCCCAGTAATCACACTCTGAAACAGGCCGAATAAATGAATTAGAAAAGTACAAACAAAAGAACAAAAACAAATAAATTAAGAGCTAATTCAGTAGAGTGTACTCGCTCATATCAATGAATATGGGGGGGGGGGGGGGGGGTAGTCAAACCAATGCAGCAGAGCATAGAAGAAACAAACTTCACACAATTAGAAACAAACTTGCGCTGCATGTTTGCATAGTCTTACAAGCAGGGCCGCTGACAGCTTTTACCCGAGCCCGGGACAAAGCCTCCTCTTTATACCCCTTGTCGGCTTTCCTGCTTACAACCAGGGATAGTGTTGGCTGGGACCAGGACAAAGTCATCCGAAAGACCCCCCACCCAATACATACTGTACAACGTAATGAGGAAACAATTCTGGGCCCCACCTCTCCTTGTGCCCGGGACATCTGACTCCTTTGCCCCCCCCTGCTTACTCCCTTACTCCCTGCTCACAATGTCGCAATGCAGAGAGACATGATGGGTTTTGTGTTAAACCGTTGGATCCTGTTAAGTGCATGACTATGGCAATGGCTCGTTTGATCCATGAGGTGATTTGAGGTTGGCAGATAAGAAGACTTATCGTAAAGGTAACAATCAAGAATCTGAGGTGAGAGGGTGTGGGAGTGGGGGAGGTCATGGTGGATGACCCCTCTTAAATGCTTGAGCTGGTTTTAGGTAGTGTGAGAACACCAACCTGGCACCTTGTAAATGCACAAACAAAACCATCAATCTTCAGAAGTGCACCCAAAAGTGCCAGCATTTCCACCTCTTGAGTCTCACCGAAGGTTACGCCTTCAAAGACAGCAAAAGCAAACATTCCCATAGTTCACCAAGTAGAGGAGAGATACATCACAGCACACAGGTCTTCTTTGCTGGTAGATTATTTGTTCACTCTTTCCCCTCGGCAAATCCGGCCCATGTACGTACAGCCAACTACCTTGGAATACTTCCATACGAGCAGTGATGGGCAAAATTGATTCATTAGTCACAATCCAGTGCCACATATTCCAAATGACCTTGTCTTACCAATCCAATTCAACCAGGTGATCATTCAACTAGCCAATCACCTGGCTGAATTGGACAGGTAAAACCAAGTCATTTGGAATGTGTGGCACTGGATTGTAACTAATAAATTCCTTTTGCCCAACACTGCATACCAGCTATGCTCGTATGTGTTAGTACCACAAACTCAACCAATAAATGGATGTTTCACTCACAGAGGGAAATGACGATTCTAGGAGGCGTGGACTGACAGGTGGCTCTTTGAAGGCTGCTAATGTCATTATTCAGGATCGCTTTTCTAAATCTCATACCCGATGTGGTCAATATGGCGCCATCTCCTGCTATACAATGCTTTAGAATGCTGGAAGGCTCCATGGTAACGGGAGATAGCTTGCGGCCAGGGAAGCCGACAGTGGTAATGCAAAGGGGTTAGTTGTTCTGGGCCCAGGGAGAGGGTGGGGGTTAGGGGGGGGTCAAGAATTGGATCCCCATTACAGCCTATGCATTGGGCAGGGATGGAGGGAGCAGCTCCTTCACCCATTTTGTCCTACGCCCAGCCCAAGCTGTCAGCAGCCCTGCATGTGGCTGTCGGGCCTGCACAATAGAGGCCCATTACCTAATCAGGGGCCATTACGGTAAACACACTCTACTCTTCTCTACTCTACTCATCAGGAGAGGCTGCTTCACCAAGCGGACTGATGCACTAAGAGGAACAGCCGCACTGGAGACATGTGCATTTGTGAATTGCATCCTTTTCAATTTTCTCTTTTGAGCGTGTGCGTGTGTGCGTGTGTGTGTGTGCCTGTGTGTCTGTATGTGTTTGTGTGCATGACAATTTTCTATTTTGAGTGTGTGCGTGTGCGTGTGCGTGTGCACGCGTGTGTGTGTTTGTGTGTGTGTGTGTGTGTGTGTCTGTGTGCGCGTGTGCTTGTAAGCATGACATGGGTGTGTGGTTATCCATGTGTTTGTCCATGTGTGCGCTTGTGTGTGTGTGTGGTTGTGCATGTGCCCATGTGTGTGTGTGTGCGTGTGTGTGTGTGTGTGTGTGTGTGTGAGTGTGTGCGTATGTACTACGTGTATGTATGTATACTGTATACGTGTGTGCCTGCATGTGTTTGTGTGCACACGTGTGCATGGCATGCATCCCAGTCATCGATCACCTTGTTGCCACTGCTGCTGTCTGCTCCTCACAGCTCTAACAGTCTGTGCACGTAACGGAGCCTATAGCCTCCATCTGCACACAGCCCTGCTGCACAATACATGTTGCGGCGCTAATACAACGCGTACAAGACTCGGATCAAATACACTCTGTAAGTGAATGTTGAATTCAACTCTCTAAGTGTCGAATTAACACTGCAAAGTGTATTGTGTGTGCTCTTTCTGTCCCCTTTATACTGATAGACACCAGCGTTAGAGCTAATAAAGAAACACTAGTCAAACGGCTATCCAAACGGGTCAGTTGTCCTGTGCCCAGGGGGATGGAGGGCCCCAGAATTGGTTCCCCATCACATAGGCCTTGAGAGAGGGGCCCTTTTACATGATTGTGTCAAGGGCCCAGTCAAACCTGTCAGTGGCCCTGCTCCGAACTACAGTATCTGCATGCAGACAGCGTGGTCCTCCACAGCCTGCATTGCCATACATTCACAACTACCTACTTCCTCTGCCACTCCAGTCTGTGCTTATCGGCACCTACACCCAGGGCCGCGTTAAGCCTCGCCGAGGCCCGGTGCAGACGCAATCCGGGGCCCCTACACCACATTATAATGAGCCATATTCAAAATGCATGAAACAACGCAGGCTACACGGTTTACTCCAACACAAAAAAGGGTGCGCTGAACCTGCTGAGTTCACCAGTCACAACGCAAGCCATTGGAAGCATAGCCAGCTGACAGGGAGGAGATTATGTGCACTGCCGTTTGGCAGAGTAAACGTCGGCTCAGCTAGAACTTCCAAACAGAAGCACAACCAAAAGTCTCTTATTTTTGCTACGTTGCTGCCGACCAATTTGTCGAATCGAAACCGTCGTGGTAAACACGTGTTAAATAATTTAACCTCCAATGGCCTTGGAAAGACTGACTGACTGTCAAAGGAAATAGCCTAGCCTACTCAGCTGTCGCTTGTCGCAAGGAGGGAATCCCTAGCAGCGAACCACAACAAAGCAAAGCTGTCACGAAATCCCCTCAAAATGTACCATACCAATTAAGAAGTCAGCGGTTTTCATCTAGATGGTGCATTTGACTGCAATAGTATGCAATCATTACAGACTACGGTGCAAATTCGTAATGTTTAGATGTGGATGTGGGTGTATCACACAAGTTTTTTTCTCCCAGATAAGAGCCACTTGCTAACTGAACAATCTGCGAGTGGTATCCAGGCATGTTTTAACTGAACACAAACCCGAACGCAAAGATATAGGCTACGCTGACAGAGCATCGACATTTAGGCCTACAGTGCTTTAGGGAAATGGCCATAACAGGAAAATGCGACTATATCATTTTAGTGTTTGCTAAATCCTTGGCTTGCCCTGTTGTTGTCAGACTGTCAGAACTTTGAGTGCTGGTTGGTGCACTTGCTACGCTGCATTATTGTGAACACTTTTTTAATAAAACCTCGAAGTGATCCTCGCCGCGCCATGCAAGACCTTTGTTTCGCGAATGCAGTTGGGTGCGTGATTTATTTCCCCATGTTTTAACTATAGAATACGATAAAGTTAGGTTGGTGTGCTGTGCTCTTGTTTGCTTAGCTTACATGAAGCACAAGTCCATGATCGCTATGCAACCATTACAAAAAGCGATTATAACACTGACATTACAAAAATGACTACGTTGCCAACCTTCTCTTCAATGCGTTAATCCATGCCGGGCTGAAGTTTATCCGTAGGCTACAATCTGAAGCAAGTGCTGACGCCGAGTTTCTCCCATCTTTTTTAGAGTAGCCCATCATCAAACTCAAAAAAATATTGACCACCGTTTTCACTGGTGGCACAACCAGAAGCATCTGACTGAAATGATTATTCCGAAGACCTCCGATTCCTGCGTGCATGCAGAGGCGATTCTAAGCTCAGTAGGGGGGGGGGCACGCGAAAATTAAAAAGAAAGAACACTTGTAACAAATCGCCACTACTGTTCCCCAGCTATAGTCTTGGGGGGCCCAAGCTGCCTGTCTAGCCTGGTGACAAGATATGCATATGCGCCTCTGCTTGCCTACGGATGGCGAAATGCATCAAAAATACAATTGATTGTCTCAAAATATCGTTTCATATTTTCCAATCTCACGGCGTCCGGGGCCCCCTCTAGTGGCGGGGCCCGGTGCTGCAGCACCGGTTGCACCATAGGATAACGCGTCCCTGCCTACACCATACTGTAATGCACAGCAAAAAAGTGAAAATGTGTTATTATTTATTAATGATAAAATAAATAGATATTGTTGTATATATAAATTAATAAAATGATTGATCTGTAAGTAATGTGGTAATGTAGAGTGACAAAACTGTCACTTTACAAGTCAAAGTCAGTAGTCACTTAGGGTGGACAACAGAATAATTTGAAAGTAATTTTACTCAGTTCGGAGCTATGTACATTTACTGGCTTTTTGCTTTGTAGGGCAGCATCGCCACCTCATGAACACCCCCAGAACGCCAGTCTATGTGTCTGCATGCAGACAGTGTGACCCTCCACAGCCCTGCTCCTCTCCTACCAGCTCTCTCCAAGCTTATGGACAAACTGCACAATAGCTTCCTCGGGAAGACCAGCCGAGCGCCTATCTATCTACATGCAGACAGTATGGTTCTTTAGCCACCATTCGCATACAACCCCAATGCACCTGCTGACACAAGCCTCACCACTACCTCAGGATGACCAGCCGAGCGCCTATCTATCTGCA
>NC_085879.1:22202965-22207965 GCF_034702125.1 Engraulis encrasicolus
AATGCATTTGAAAAAGAGAAGAAAAAATGAACTGCCAAGATTGGTAAATGAGGCATGATAACGAGGAAGAAGAGTTCCGCAGTCTGATAGCTTCGGAGGAAAAACAAACTCCCAGTCTGGTACTCTGGTCTGAAAACACCCTGAACTTTCTACCAGATGTACATGTAAATTGAGTTGTTAAAATAAGCTGGAGCTAGAAGTAAAAAAATAAAATAAAATAAATAAATGCAAAATGGCAAGAGTTCATCAGACAGAAGAACGAAAAAGAGACTAGGACAGTATGTATATGACAGGAGTGGAGGAAGAGCAGGAAGCGGAGGAGGAGGAGATGGGGGAGGAAGAAGATAGTTTAGCATTCTTTCAATGGTCTACCCATGGGAATAAAACTATGTCTAAATCTACTGGTACTGGTCTGATTGCTCTTGAAACTTCTACCAGATGGCAGGAGGGTTTAGAGACTGTGGCTGGTATTGCTGGAAGAGAGCGGTCTGCATACTCAATGTAGGACATATACACACATAGTATCGGTGTCTACAGACGACAGTATAATTCAATGGTATTTACAATTCCTGTAGAATAACACCTGTACTTTATTTTAACGATCCCCTTCAGAGTCTGAAGGTGCAGTCTAGGGAACCATAATATCAAAGTATTACGCATTTTGTGTCAGTCAGTATATTCGCATGACTATATGCATTCTATATATCCAAGTGATAACTGCTGCATGTGGGTTTTCTAGAAAATAAAACATTTTGGTAACACTTTATAATAAGTACCCCTTTTTAGGCATTACTTAAGGGTTAGTCAAGCCTTATTTTACCATTAGTTAACCCTTAGTGAATCACGAGTTAATCATTATGTAAGCATCATTTCTCATTTCCTAACTATTATCTACTACCGTTAGTAAATGGTTAGTGTGTGCTGATATAACAGTTCGCTAAGCAAAGTTAAGCCTTAAATAAGCCTTATTTTAACAATAGTTAACCCTTAGTAAATAACGAGTTAGTCGTTATGTATGTGTTATTCCTCAGTTCTTAACTATTATCTACTACCATTAGTAAATGGTTAGTGTGTGCTGATGTAACGGTTCGCTAAGCAAAGTTAAACCTTAGTTAAGCCTTATTTTTAACATTTTTTAACCCTTAGTGAATCACGAGTAAGTCGTTATGTATGTGTTATTTCATCATAAGCAATGCTTATCAAGTCATTTGTTAACGTTTTGGAAAGCATGGAAAGGTTTTCACTTTAAAAGTTCCCCAGATATGTGCAAGTAGTGAGTTGTAACTTCTTGTTAATGTATAAGCAATGCCTAACAAATCATTTGTTAACGTTTTGTAAAGCATGGAAAGATTTTCACTTTAGATCAGTTCCCCAGATATACTTAAGTAATGAGTTGTAACTCCTTGATAATGCATAAGCAATGCTTAACAAGTCATTTGTTAACGTTTTGGAAAGCATGGAAAGGTTTTCACTTCAAAAGTTCCCCAGATATGCGCAAGTAGTGAGTTGTAACTTCTTGATAATGCATAAGAAATGCCTAACAAATCATTTGTTAACGTTTTGTAAAGCATGGAAAGGTTTTCACTTCAAAAGTTCCCCAGATATGTGCAAGTAGTGAGTTGTAACTTCTTGATAATGCATAAGAAATGCCTAACAAATCATTTGTTAACGTTTTGTAAAGCATGGAAAGGTTTTCACTTCAGATCAGTTCCCCAGATATACTTAAGTAATGAGTTGTAACTCCTTGATAATGCGTAAGCAATGCTTAACAAGTCATTTGTTAACGTTTTGAAAAGCATGGAAAGGTTTTCAATTTAAAAGTTCCCCAGATATGTGCAAGTAGTGAGTTGTAACTTCTTGATAATGCATAAGAAATGCCTAACAAATCATTTTTTAACGTTTTGTAAAGCATGGAAAGGTTTTCACTTTAGATCAGTTCCCCAGATATACTTAAGTAATGAGTTGTAACTCCTTGATAATGCATAAGCAATGCTTATCGAGTCATTTGTTAATGTTTTGGAAAGCATGGAAAGGTTTTCACTTCAGAGAAGTTCCCCAGATATAGGCCTACTTAAGTAGGCCTAATGGGTTTTAAATCCTTGATAAAAGCATAAGCAATGCTTATGAAGTCATTTGTTAATGTTTTGGATAGCATGGAAAAGATTTTCACTGAAAAAGTTCCCCAGATATGCTTAGTAATGCGTTGAAACTTCTCGATAATGCTATAAGCAATGCTTATCAAGTAATTTGTTAACGTTTTGGAAAGCATGGAAATGTGTTCACTTTATATCAGTTCCCCAGATATACTTAAAGTAATGAGTTGTAACTCCTTGATAATGCATAAGCAACGTTTATCAAGTCATTTGTTAATGTTTTGGAAAGCTTGGAAAGATTTTCACAGAAAAAGTTCCCCAGATATGAGTTATTAATGCGTTTAAACTTCTTGATAATGCTTACGCAATGCTTAAGTCACTTGTTAACGTTTTGTAAAGCATGAAAAGGTTTTCACTTTAGATCAGTTCCCCAGATAACCTTAATTAATGAGTTGTAACTCCTTGATAATGCATAAGCAATGCTTAACAAGTCATTTGTTAACGTTTTTGGAAAGCATGGAAAGGTTTTCACTTCAAAAGTTCCCCAGATATGCGTTACTAATGCGTTGAAACTTCTTGGTAATGCATAAGCAATGCTTATCAAGTCATTCGTTAATGTGTTGTAAAGCCATAACAGGTTTTCACTTTAGATAAGTTATCCAGATATACTTAAGTAACTGGTTATAAATCATTGATAATGCATAAGCAATGCTTATCAAGTCATTTGTTTTGGAAAGCATGGTGAGATTTTCACTTAAAAAGTTCCCCAGATATGCGTTAGTAATGAGTTGTGACTTCTTGGTAATGCATAAGCAATGCTTATCAAGTCATTTGTTAACGTTATGGAAAGCATGGAAAGGTTTTCACTTTAGATCAGTTCCCCAGATATACTTAAATAATGGGTTATACATCCTTGATAGTGCACAAGCAATGCTTATCAAGTCATTTGTTAATGTTTTGGAAAGTATGGATAGGTTTTCACTTAAAAACCCCAGATATGCGTTATTATTGCGTGAAACTTCTTGGTAATGCATAAGCAATGCTTATCAAGTCATTCGTTAATGTGTTGTAAAGCCATAACAGGTTTTCACTTTAGATCAGTTCCCCAGATATACTTAAGTAATGGTTTGTAATTCCTTGATAATGCATAAGCAACGCTTAACAAGTCATTTGTTAATGTCCAGAAACATCCATGAGGGGCAGTCACATGAGCCTCAACTTAGGCCTAGGCCTACTGTTTGCCATGCTACCAGTCATCACACACTTACCATTACAAAAGGTTTAAATAAGACTTCACTGATGCTAAAGCAAGAGTTTACAAACCGTTACCATACATGCCTAACAGTACTTGTTAATGGTTAGGTGGTAGGAGACAACAAAGAGATAATGTTTTTTTCATAAATAAAGGTGGGTTATCAGACATTTTAATGATGGTTACTAATCCTTATCACAAACTTAAATCACCATACACCAATCATTAATTAACACTACTTAATAATTTCACACAAATACATAATGACTGGACTCGTGATTCACTAAGGGTTAAGTAATGGTTAATTTTGTTTAGGGAGTAGTTTACATCAGCACACACTAACCATTTACTAACGGTTATTAGTTAATGGTTAAGAAATGAGAAATAACACATACATAACGACTTACTCGTGATTCACTAAGGGTTAATTAATGTTAAAAATAAGGCTTAACTAAGGTTTAACTTTGCTTAGCGAACCGTTACATCAGCACACACTAACCATTTACTAATGGTAGTAGATAATAGTTAAGAAATGAGGAATAACACATACATAACGACTAACTCGTTATTTACTAAGGGTTAACTATTGTTAAAATAAGGCTTATTTAAGGCTTAACTTTGCTTAGCGAACTGTTATATCAGCACACACTAACCATTTACTAACGGTAGTAGATAATAGTTAGGAAATGAGAAATAATGCTTACATAATGATTAACTCGTGATTCACTAAGGGTTAACTAATGGTAAAATAAGGCTTAACTAACCCTTAAGTAATGCCTAAAAAGGGGTACTTATTATAAAGTGTTACCAATATTTTAGCTTCACAGCTTACATAAGTACACATAATGTCATTGCAACATAACATCCATAAGACCGCTGTACAAGGGCCTCTAGTCTAGAAACAGTCATTTAAATGCATTGGCCAGTTGCTTGCATACAGTACAGTATACACTTGATGTGTTGCCGCCTGTAAAAACAATTTTGGGTCTCCGGCAGCTGTAGCAGCAGCAGCGGCAGCACAGTGCTGTTTAGTTATGGTGTGGCACCTGTGATGGATCTGTTGTCATAAGGCTGGCTGAGCTGGGCTGCTGCCTGTGGCGGTAACAGGCTGCTTCACATGCAGACGGGGGTGCTAGCGCTGAGGGGAGCGCCCGTGGAACCGGCTCAAAGTATTACGGGCTTTCACTGTGACCTTTCAACGAAGCACGGCTCATGTCGCGCTGAGCACCCCCACACAGACAGGCAGACGGACATACACAAACACAAACACACACAGACACACACACGCTCACACACACACACAGACACACACACACACACACACACGCTCACACACACACGCTCAGACACACACACACACACACACACACACACACACACACACACACACACACACACACACACACACACACACACACACACACACACACACACACACACACACACACACACACACACACACACACACACACACACAGATACACACAGACACAGACACGCACACACACACTACATGTATTTTTGCAGAGATACACGCAGGAAAAAGACAGACACCCACCCACACTCACACAAAAATGGGACAATGTCTTAAAATACATACAGTACAGTAGTCATTGCAAATCTAGTGAGTCTGGTGAGTCATAATTCAAGTGCCA
>NC_085879.1:22215465-22217965 GCF_034702125.1 Engraulis encrasicolus
TTACCGTAGTGTGTAGTGTGTAGTGTGTGCGTGGTGTGTGTGTGTAGTGTGTAGTGTGTAGTGTGTGTGTAGTGTGTGTGTAGTGTGTAATGTGTGTGTAGTGTGTGTGTGTAGTGTGTAGTGTGTGTGTGTGTGTGTGTATGTGTGTGTGTGTGTGTGTGTGTGTGTGTGTGTGTGTGTGTGTGTGTGTGTGTGTGTGTGTGTGTGTGTGTGTGTGTGTGTGTGAGAGAGTGCGTGTGAGAGAGTGTGTGTGTGCGCTTGAGAGTGTGTGTGTGCGCTTGAGAGTGTGTGTAGTGTAGTGTGTGTGTGTGGGGGGGGGGCACGTTGTGTGTGTGTGTGTGTAGTGTGTATGTGTGCGTGCGTGCGTGCATCAGTGCGTGCGTGTGTGTGTGTGACAGTGTGTGCTTGAGAGTGTGTGTGTGTGTGTGTGTGCTTGAGAGTGTGTGTGTGCGCTTGAGAGTGTGTGTAGTGTGTGTGTGTGTGTGGGGGGGGGGGGGGGGGGCTTCATGCACGGTGTGTATGCATGTGTGCATGCGTACTTGAATGTGTGTGTCTGGGTGTGCAGATCGAGACAGTACGGTGAGTAAGATGTGGCTGCTGGTGCCAATCGATCCACCACCACCCACCACACCCCCCTCTCCACCCACCCTCCAGGCTTCTCCACCCACTGGGCACAGCTCATGGAGCGGGGGGCTTGGGGTGGTGTGGGAGCTTGGGGAGGATTGGGTCACCATTCATCTCCACACACACAGACAGACAGGGAGGCAGAACCAGACAAATTGCCAGTTCACTTTATGCGCTACATCTTTGCCTTATAATATGATCTGCTCGACTTTTACACAAAGGCTTCAGGGATTTTGTGATATTTTTTCCACAAATGGAGATATGGGGGGGATTTTTTACTGAAACCTCTCCATAACCTCTTTCTCTTCCCCCACCACACGTCTCCATTCCCGTCACCCACCCACATATATCAGACGGATGATGTTCATACGACTCTTTCTCTCTTTTTCTATTTTCATCCATCTTCCACCCACTGTTCTCTTTCTTTCTCTCTCTTTCTCTCTCTGTCTTTCTCTCTCTCTCTCATCTCTGAGTCTATCAGCTCTCTCTAGCCCTATCATCCCTAATTCTATCACCATTCTCTCTCTCTCTCTCTCTCTCTCTCTCTCTCTCTCTCTAGCCCCCTCTCTTACGACCGTTGCTGTGTCTCCTTCTCTCTCCTCATCCAAGACGCCAAACACACAACCCCGCACAATAACCAAGAAACCATGGAAACCACCTCTAGGCACACAAGAGAGGTCGTCCTGAGTGCAGACGTAACAGGAAGCCCAGTGACGGTATTGGCTGTAGTAATTAACAGACAAAAACACAGCGGCTGTGTGGCACCGCCACAATCTACCACAACCACACGCCATGACGTGCAGTGCAGCTGACCGACTTACACAATGTGTGTGTGGGCAGGAGTGTGGCTGTGGATGGGAGTCGGGTGGGGTGGGATTCTAGTCCTTAGCCCTTGGTCAAGTCTCGTGAGGATGCGGAAAGGCCAGTGGTTCTCAATCTTTTTTTAACAAACGCCCCCTTGACCTCATTGTAAGCCTGCCTACACCCCCTGACCAAATCATAAGCCTGCCAACGCCCCCTTAGTACGAAAAAATAAAATGGGCTAATGCACCTCAATTGCAACTGAGCACCGCACCCCCTCTCAGCTGCATCCTTCTCAACGCCCCCTGGGGGGGCTGTAGAGCCCCAATTTAGACAACACTATGGTAGGCTGTTTTACTCAATGTGTGGGTGAAGATCCTGCATGGGTGGGGTGGAGAGGGAATATACACACTATGTAGGTGGAAGGGTGGGGTTGAATTCTGCACTACTGTCGGGACCAGTCACGCAAGGATGTTCAGCGGCAGACTGCTTTACTCAATGTGTGGTGGGTGCAGATATGGGTGGGGTGGAGTTGTATCCTGTGCTAGCCCTTGGTCAAGGCAAGGCAAGGCAAGGCAAGTTTATTTGTATAGCACATTTCATACACAGGAGCTATTTAATGTGCTTCAAGTGTGTGGTCAAGTGTTACTATGAGGATGTAGCAGGCCATTTTATTCAACATGTGGGCGCAAATATGGCTAGGTGTAGGGTGGGGGTATGGCTGGAAGGGTGGGTTGTTTCCTAAACGAGCCCTTGGTTAAGTCTTGTCAGGATGATGTACAGCACTAGGTCATTTTAGTGCACTATATGTGGGTGGGAATGGGATTGAGGCAGATCTGGCCCAAAGGATGGGTGGATGCAGTGGGCCATTTCACTTGATGTGTGGGTGGTGCACATAATGGGTGGAATTGGATTTTGTACAAGCTCTTGGCCAAGTCTTGTAAGGATGAGATGCCGTATAGGCTGTTTTACTCAATGTGTGGGTGCAGATATGGGTGATAATGGGGGGTAGGGTGGTAGAGGGTGGAGCTAGATTCTGCTCTAGCCATGGGTCAAGTCATGTCGGGATGTACTA
>NC_085879.1:22222965-22225465 GCF_034702125.1 Engraulis encrasicolus
AATGTTTTTTTTATGCATAAGCATGTCATGTTTATACGTAAACGGATGAAAAAAAATACCTGCGTTTAAGATATCTGAATACGTTTAATCAGCATATCTCTCTCTCTCTCTCTCTCTCTCTCTCTCTCTCTCTCTCTCTCTCTCTCTCTCCTTTTCTCACATAGACAGCACTTCTCCAGTCAACCCCTGTATTCTGATCACGCTGGTATCCAAATGCAGTTTCCCAGGCCAATGACTCTTGTTTGTGAACACGCGGGCATGCACCTGAGGGATGATCACCAAATCCACTGCACAATGCTAATGAACAGCTACTATAGTTTACCACAGGTAATTAAATACATACAAATGGCTGTAGTAGGTGCGATTTGTAGGGGGGGATTGGGGTGATTGTCCCCCCTTCTGGCCTTGATATCGCCACTTTTTCTACATGATTTTATCACAGTTCAATGTAATTCCATTGATATTGCTTAAAATCTGAAACATATCCCCCCTTCTGGTTTTCCGACAAATCGCACAATGGTAGTAGGTATTGAAAAATGTGAAAACAGCACTTTAGTCAGTACCTTGGCAAACAACTCACATCTGTAAACAACATCGTAGGTTGCATGCACACACGCACGCACGCACGCACGCACGCACGCACGCACGCACGCACGCACACACACACACACTCTTGGCTTGGCATGGCTTGTCTGCTGGCTACGGTGGTTATTTAAAGCGTTTCTTTAAGAGGGCAAGTCATCATCACCATGGTGATTTAGCAGAGCAGTGTGTCTGTCCGAATGAGCCTCCAGTGGCTCCTTTTGCCCCTGCTGAGCGTGTGTGTGTGTGTGTGTGTGTGTGTGTGTGTGTGTGTGTGTGTGTGTGTGTGTGTGTGTGTGTGTGTGTGTGTGTGTGTGTGTGTGTGTGTGTGTTTGTACTCTTGAGCAAAATTGACAAATGAAACCACACCTCTCTTAGACCATCAGCATCTCTCTCTCTCTCTCTTTCAGACTTCATTTCTCTCCCTCTCATCCTCTACCCCACCATACCTTTGATTCTCCATAATACATGCCAATAATTTTCTTCGCCTTTACTTTCATTCTCTCTCTCTCTCTCTCTCTCTCTCTCTCTCTCTCTCTCTCTCTCTCTCTATCACCACTCTCTCTCTCTCTCTCTCTATCACCACTCTCTCTATGGACTCCACATTGAGCTTATCTCCCTCTTGTGTGCTATAATCCATCCAGTCTCCACCATTCCAATCTCCACACCTCTACTCCATAGCATTCCCCTATTTAAGATTCCTCCACTTTCCTCTCTCATCACCTCAGCATTTCGTCTGCAACATCCGTCTCCCTGAAGCATCCACCCCTCCCTCTCTCTCCCGCTCTCTCTATCTAGTTTTCACCTCTTTCGTGTTCACTTCTGCATCCCTCATTCTAGCATCTCTCTCCATCACTACCCTTTTTAGCAACCCGTCTCACAGTTCAATCCACACCTCATCTCATCTCATCTCTATCTCTCTGGCTTTCTCTTCATCATTCAGCAAGAGACTGCTATCTTTCCTTGTTTTCCCCTCTCCGTCATGGCTTCTTCTGTAGATCTGTCTATCTATCATTCCTCCTCTTCATCATCCATCTCTCTTCTCCGGTCCAGCTAATACTACCTCTCCTCTCTCAATTTCCTTCTCTCTTTCTCTGTCTCTCTCATTTCCTCTCTTTTTCCTCTCTCTCTCTCCTGCATCCTCTTTTTTCTGTTACCTCTCCTCTCTCAATTTCCTTCTCTCTTTCTCTCTCTCTCTCTCAATTTCCTTCTCTCTTTCTCTCTCTCTCTCTCATTTCCTCTCTCTTTTTTTTACCTCTTTCGCTGCCCTGTATCCTTCTCTCCCTCCCCGTCTCAATTTTCTTTTTCGATTTTAGTGACCCGGTGTGTGCATGGCTGCTTGAGCGAAAATGGTGTTGGCAGAGGCAAGGCACATTGAGACACACTGAGCCATTGAAAATGCAGAATAAAACGAATCTACTCTTCCTCTTTCTCTCTATGTATCCTTCCATCCTAATGTTTTGCTGCTTTCCTTGCTAGCGCCAAATTTCATTTGGCCTTTTTCTATTTGCTTGTCACCTTATCTCTCGCGCTTCCTCTCCTCTTCCTATCCCTCCCTCTGCCTATTCTGTGTCTTTATTTTTCTCTCTTTCGCTCTCTCTTTCGCTGTCTCTCTCTCTCTCTCTCTCTTTCCTTCCTATCCCTCCCGCTGTCTTTATTTTCTCTCTTTCTCTTTTTCTCTCTCTCTCTCTCTCTTCCATTCCTCTTCCTATCCCTCCCTCTGTCTTTATTTCTCTCTCTCTCTCTCTCTCTCTCTCTCTCTCTCTCTCTCTCTCTCTCTCTCTCTCTCTCTCTCTCTCTCTCTCTCCATCCCTCACCCCCCATGGGTCTTTACTTGTCCTGGTGGCACCTCATCCATTTGCCCTGCATCTTAATTCAGCTCACATTTCCCAAAGTTAACTTTCATACCCTCAGTCAA